>NC_052350.1:54547019-54610791 GCF_009727055.1 Benincasa hispida | reverse complement strand
AAGCACGAGAGCATTTATCCTCCGCATGATCTGGAGCTGGCAGCAGTTGTTTTATCTCTGAAGTTTGGGAGACATTACCTATTTGGAGAGCACTGCAAAATATTCACAGATCACAAAAGTTTAAAATATATCTTTGATAAAAAATAGTTAAATTTAAGACAAAGAAGATGGATTGAATTGATCAAAGATTATGACTGTTCCATCGAGTACCACCCTGGTAAGGCTAATGTTGTAGCGGACGCACTAAGTAGGAAATCCTCGGGACCCAAGGCCATATTGGTTCAATGAGAGGAATGCTATTGCAGGAGTTCAGGAATTCTAGAACCGCCTTATCAGTGGGACCGTCAGGAGGAGTGATAGCTACATTCTAGGTAAGGCCTACCCTAGTAGAAGACCTTAAGTAGGATCAGTTGAAAAACCTTAACCTTCAGAAAATTGCTGATGATGTAAGTAAGGGAATCAGAGTTGACTTTCAACTGAGAGCAGATAATGTTCTAGAGAGGGAGGGAAGAATGTGTGTGCCTAGTAAGCTACAACTTAAGCAAGCCATTATGGAGGAAGCACATAGTTCCGCTTATGCTATGCATCCAGGAAGCACCAAGATGTATAGAACTTTGAAGAGATCTTACTAGTGGCCTGGGATGAAGAGAGACATAGCAGAATATGTGGATCGATGTATACTCTGTCAACAAGTGAAACCTAAGAGACAAAGACCAGTAGGATTACTCAATCCACTCCCAGTGCCTGAGTGGAAGTGGGAGCATGTGATAATGGACTTCTTGTTTGGATTACCTAGGACGCCATCAGGATATGATGGTATTTAGGTAATAGTCGATAGACTAACCAAGACGGCCAAGTTTATACCAGTAAAAGTTACTTTTACACTAGACTGTCTAGTTAAGATTTATGTTGATAGGATAATCAGTCAATATGGAGCCCTAGTGTTGATAGTGTTAGACCGAGACTCGAGGTGTACTTCAAAATTTTGGCCTAGTTTACAGAAGGCTATGGGTACTAAATTGCATTTCAGTACTGATTTTCATCCACAAACAGATGGATAGTCGAAAAGAACTATACAGACACTAGAAGATATGTTGAGAGCTTGTGTATTACAATTCAAAGGAAGTTGGGATACATACTTACCATTGATTGAATTTGCATATAACAATAGCTACCATTCTAGTATCGGAATGGCTCCCTAAGAAGCGTTGTTCGGTCGAGCAGAACCCCAATATGTTGGAATGAAGTCAGAGAACGCCACTTATTGGGTCCAGAATTAGTTCAACAAACAATAGAGAATGTGAAGCTTATCAAGGATAATCTTAAGGCAGCCCGCGATAGACAGAAGAGCTATGCTGACAAGCGAAGAAGAGAACTAGAATTTGAAGTCGGAGATCGGGTATTTCCTCGGCTGTCCCCATGGAAAGGAATTCTCTGGTTTGGGAGAAAAGTGAAGTTAAGTCCACGATACATCGAACCATATGAAATTGTGGAACGAGTTGGTCCAACAGCATATAGGTTGCAGTTGCCGATGAAGCTAACTCGTATTCACGATGTATTTCATGTGTCAATGTTAAGGAAATACGTGCCTGATCCTATGCACATACTAGCAGCACAACCAGTACAACTCAAGGAAGATTTATCTTATGAGGAAGAGCCCATCGAGATTTTAGAAAAGAAAGACCAGGTACTCAGAAGTAAGACGATTCCTTTGGTGAAGATGCTATGGCGTAATCATGGAATCGAGGAAGCTACCTGGGAACCTGAAGAACAAATGAGGAAGAAATATCCTCAAATTTTCAAATGACATATCAGGTAAATTTCGAGGACGAAATTTCTTTTAAGGGGAAGGTGAATGTAAACCCCGAACTCTAAGTTTCCTAGATAAGCATGTCTATTCAAGGGAATGTTATATTAAATACTTAACAATTGGAAATCTATGTTAATTTATAGGAGTTATGGAGAAACGAAAAGAAAAACATATTAAATGAGGAAGCTCATTTATTGGTTTGGCTAGAGGAACTAAATATGGGGTGATGTGGCGGTTTAATCCTTAAACTCGGGAGGCGGCAGGAAGATAAAAAGGAAGATGAAAATTCAAAAGCATGGTTTCGGCCATTGGCTTGAGCAAATTTAGTGAAATCAGTTCCATTTAAACACTGGGAGAATCTAATTTTCAAGGTTTTCTTTTCAGAGAAAGAATACAAGAAGAGAAGAACAAGAAGTGAAGAATTTGAAGAGGAGGCAGAATCTCGGATTAATCAGGGCTCGAGGTGAAAATTCACAGCTCCAGGCAAAACTATAAGGAATTTTCTGCTGACATTTTAAAGTAAGAACGTTAACTCAATTTAAACAAGTTTGTAGAAGGAAGTTTCTTGAAAAGAGTTCTGGATTTTGAGTTATGAATTTTTGAAGTTGAAACAGAGAACCTATGCAGAAGTAGACAGCTACTTGGGAAGAACAAGCAAACAACTCACCGTGGAGAGCAAGAGCGAGATGAGGAGGATGAGGATCTCACTCAGGATGATAATCTCACTGATTTTGTGATAAGGATCTCACTCAAGAAGAAAATCTCGCTAGAAATGTGGGCTGAATCTCGTTGGTGAGGAAGCAAAGCTTCTTAGAGGAGGTGAGTATCGCTAGGAAGAATGTTTTGCTAGGAAAAGCTTGATCTCGCTCATGATGGGGATCTCGCTCATGAGGATATCACTCATGAGGATCTCGCTTATGAGGATGAATTCACTCATGATGATTATCTCGCTAGTAATGCTGTCTTTGTTGATGAATGTTCCATTAGTAAATGAACTATTTGAGGTATTTTACTAAGAATTCTAAGAAGTTTAACTGGGAATTATGTCCTTTCGGGCCAAGAAGAGCTAGGACAGGCGTATAAACCTTTAAGAGCCTCGACGAGCTATGAGTGACTAAGTGAACTTAATGTTTTCAATACTTATGCATATAAGGCCAATTAAGTTACAGTGATATTAATGGTGAATTTATACTCCATCAAGCAACAAATGGTTAATGAATAGCTTAACGTATCTTCCCCAGCTTGTATAAGTTTAACACATGCCAAGGTATGTTGTAAATCATTACAAAAGTTAAGTTTCTAATGTTGAAATATGCTTCCTAGAGGAAGGTTATGATAGAATGAGTTCTTGTGTAAATGACATGCAATGAAACTTAATTTGATGCTAAGAAATAACCCAATACTAAAGGACATGGAGAAGGTATCTGAGTATAGTACCTAAGGTATTGACGGTACTTAGAAAAATCCACATGCACGTAGGTAGTTCGGAATGAGAGTCCGAAGTATGGGTCTCCTATGCCATACACCACCAAAGAGAGGCCAAAGTAAGGGTCTCTTGGCCGGTAATAGACATTTAGAGTTAGAGCATTTTTTAGGCTCGTTCTCAACTAAGGAATAATGATGTTTAATGACGTCCAAGAATGATTTAAAGCTATATATAGAGAAAGTTGCTTGAGATACTCATGAGTATACTTACATGTTTATAGTGATGTAATGCATGATATAATATGATTCTATACACTCACTGGGCTACCAGTTCATAGATTTTCTGTGTTTTCCATTTACAGGTAGTGGTCAGATTCCTCAAGGTTGATCTTGTTGCTGCTTTCCACTGAAAGGCCCGGCTTATTAAGAAGATTTAGGTTGATGATTTTTTTATGTACACATGTTTTGAGAGGGACTAGGGCTTTGTTAGAGATGTTTGGGCCCAACTGTAAATATTTTTTTTTCCGTAGATGTTATGTCATGGCTGTATGCATGTGTTTATATAATCTTACGTAGAACCGTAAGGAGACATGCTGTATGCATACATTATTAATGTTTAACAGGTTGGCATTTTGATTAGACGGCTAAGGTGGTGAGTGCTAGCGGTAGGGCTAGTAACTACCATGGTCATATCCTCTTTCAGATTAAGAGGTAATCTGGGTGGGGGTGTGACATAGTACCTCTAGAGATGGACCACCTAGATTCCATCAAAGATAGAATGGGCACTAACAAGCATCAAGCTCATTGCAACATCCAATAAATTCACCTTTGGAAAATTTGTTAAAATTATACATACAGAAAAATGAGGCAGTTATGGAAAATCAAGCGACATCCATTTGAAATCTTGAAATTAAAAAAGGGAAGATCATTGGAGAGTTGAAAAACATACCACAAGGCTCACTATCAAGCAACACTAAAGTTCTTCACAATGCGGGATGTTCAAGCAAAGAACAATATCACACAACGACATTAAAAAGTGGTCGCATCATGAAAGAACATCCGAAGGAAAAATCAAACAAGTCCACTAATGAGGCATAGAAGTATTCTTTTGATGAACCAACAGTACCATCACATGAAAACCAAAAGGAACGCAGAGACTCATCGATAGCTTTTACTTTAAAGGCATCAAATGAGGTGCAACTACCTCTATACCTAGAAAGATTGTAAAAGAAGAATGATGAAGGCCAATTCCAACACTTCCTCGGAGTGTTAAAACAATTGTAGATTAAAATTCCACTCATCAAGGCATTGGAGTAGATGTCGTCTTATGCCAAATTCTTAAAAGATATCACATCAAAGAAAAACAAGATGGGAAATTTTGAGATTGTCCCATTAACACAAGATTGTAGCACCATTATTCCACAAAAAATGTGAGATCTAGGGAGTTTCACCATTCCCTGTTCCATTGGAAGAGTTTATATAGGGCAAGCCCTATGCGACTTTGGAGGCAGCATCAACCAGTTGGAGTTAATGTCCTAAATCGAGTGTATCTTATAGTTTTTTAAGACAAATTATATATCTAATAAAGTAAGAGATATTTTATTAATGTTTAGATTGCATTAATTTAATCTAATAAACTAAGATCTAAGGTTTTTTTATGAAATTTAAACATGTATGTAGAGACATAAAGGTGGATCATGTTTAAGTAATAACCTAAATGATTTGTAGTAGATGGATAAGGTTGGATACCTTATCCTAGTGACACTACGGATATGACTTACTTTGCAGATGTTACAGTTGTTGTAAAGTGCTACAAATGATCTGATCCTAATCGTTCATATCACTAGAAGAAATTTAGGCTTTAATGTCGGTTTTAAACCGACATTAAAGATAGTGTTATTAAAGCCCTTTAATGCTGGTTGCCTTTAATGTTGGTTTTAAACCGACAATAAAGGGCTTCAATAACACAGCCTTCAATGTCGCGACATTAAAGACCTTCAGTGAAATTTCCAATCGACATTAAAGCCCGAATCTGTCCGTTTTTTTTTTTTAAATTTCGTTGCCGAATCCATTATTTTGGTCAAAAAGTATAACATGACACATCATCATTGAACGTTGTGGCTATGACATATTATTCATGTATGGATTGTAAATCTACTTTAATTTTCAACCAACATTAAAGCCTCTATTTTTTTTTAATTATGAATCGACATTGAAGCCCGAATCTGTCCTTTTTTAAAAAAATTTCGTTGCCGAATCCATTTTTTTGGTCAAAAAGTATAACATGGCACATCATCATTGAACGTTGTGGCTCTGACATATTATTCATGTATGGATTGTAAATCTATTACATTTAATCCATAAATTCTGCTATAAAATTATAATTTAAAAGGTTGTACAATAATTCAGGCTTTGAAAACACAAATTACAAGTAATACAAACATTATGAGATTACTATCTCTCTCCACTTGGTAAGTATGGATCCCTTCATTATTCTTCTTGAACCAACCCCCTAGCTTCAGAAGTGTCTGGTTGTAGGCATTTTTGTTTGACCATTATTGTTCAAAGGATCACAAACAAAAAAGGTTTAAGACAAAGGATTGAAAGTGAAAATGTGATAAGAATTCATATTCAACTAACCGTGTTTATTGGGAATGTGCATAAATGGTACATTTAAGGCAAAATTTTTGTAGTGAATATGTTGGATCTAAAGTTCCCCAAGAAAAAGCATAAAGAGGTTGCAATACCAAATATTTACTCCTTTGTTGCATCTGCAAAACAAGAAAACTCAATAGTTGAATAAATGAAAGAATCTTCTTTTTCAAGATCTTGAAGAAGAGAAGCTTGGTTACCTAGATATGAGATACGAAGACGATGGAAAATTTTCGGTAGCATAACAATGTTACCACAACAAAACCAAAAATTTACCTTGAACCTGTTCAAAGAAACACACTCCCAAAAATATTTCACAACCACTTGTTCTCAACAGAACTATCAGAATTCCCAAAAAATGAATATTCAAGAACACATACATTAATAAGCAAATTTAGCTCACAATATACTTCAAACCTCAAAATTTGTCACAAAGACTACCATAGTGCATGAATAACCCACAAACTACCATAGTGCGACCTACAAACTCGAGCACCTTGAATCAAATCTAAACTACAAATAAATGATACCCATGAGTCATAAACGAGTGTTACTTCTAAGGGGGAATAAATAAATGCAGCTTCCTTTTGTCTTTTGGAAGGTAGGGATGCAACTTTGTACAGTTTTACTTTAGGTGGCATAAGTTTTGACCTTTTGACAATGACAACTTTTTACATTTTTAGTGGAAAGTAAAACTAGTGGAAAGAAATGCAAATATGGGTAAGTATATCATGACCAGATTCCACCATAAGGTTCACCAGAGGATGAGTCCAAGCCAAAAGGCATAGTCAATAGAAATGAAAGAAAACAAAATACAACATTAGTAATCAGTACCTTGATTAAGTTTTGAAATTGCAATGAATGACCAGGAAGGAGTGACAATTTTCCCTCCTTAAGGTTCATGAAATACGTTTCTGGTAATGTGGATCCTCGGACAATCTCATAAATAGCAGCTTCCAAGGAGAAAATATCAACTTTGTCTAGATAATCATATCTTTCATTCAGAATTTCTTGAGGCATATAGCGTGCATCACCCTCCTCAATCGGTAGGCTCTTATCAAGAAAGGTAACACACCCAAAATCACCAAGTTTAAAGACACCATCTTTGACATAAATATTGTCAGGTTTCACGTCTAAATGAGCTACTCCTTTCTCGTGCACAAAAAGCAATGCCTTTGCAATCTGTTTGTAGTTTCATTGTCAGCAGAGAAGCCATGAATTTCAAGAATTACCAGTTTTAGAACTTAAAATTTGGAATGGATAAAGCTTACATATTAAATATTTTAAGGCTACATAAGAATTGGAATGTATGAAGAAAAAACAATAGTACATAACTTATAACATTTCGGGTCATTATTTTTCAAAAGAGGCATTTCCTATTCAAATTAACGTATTAAATGAACTGCAGAAATAAAAAATTTACTCTTTCAAGTAACAAATTAAAATTAAGCTTTCATTAATGTCATCGTGTGTTAAAAAAAGAAACATTTTTGGAATGAAATGTCATATGCAGATAATGTAATGTTTCATAGCTCAAAATAGAACTAAACCTCACCAAATACAAGGCTCTCAGTGCATCTACCGCAGAGAATGGGTGAGAATACCTGCCAATTGATAAACTACAATCACAGAGCTCCATTTGAATACAGAGTTGTTCATTTTCAAACCATGAAGAGTAGTATCCAACAATGTTTCCATGAGATCCTACACGTTCAATAGAGGATAACAATCAAGAACAAATAAAAAATTGCACCAGAGAAGAAAAAGAGAACAATGACAACAAATAAATATAATAAATGGAAAACCATATCTAGATAAATTTACTAATCTAAAGTTGCCAAAGCTTGAACTTCCATCAAAGCTCTCCTCCTACAAAGGGAAGGAAAAACTTCAATTACACATTTGCTAGTGTTTAGAGGTTAAACATATACAGACATGCACCAAAAGAAGTAACCTTTCTATGTCTTGATTCAACGATCTTGTGCTTTGTTTGACAGCATATAAGAAGCCATCAATCCTTTTCAATACCTTGAAGATGGCTAAAATTTCCAATCCCTATTTGCTGAAAATAGAAGGAAGTTATTGCAAAATTTGATAGCCTGAATTGAATATTAATAGAAAAAATCCCAATCTCTATCAGCAGAAGCTTGCAGACACTAACTAGATGTTTCTGGATACCTTTATCTCATGAAAATCAGTGTGATATCTTGAAAGACCATCTCCACTAAACAGCTCAGGAAAAAATCCTACACAAAATTGAAAAACACAAAACTAATTCATTTCCCAGAAAAATCTATCATACTACAAAAGACGATTTCAAAAAAATATATTTTTAAAGGAAACAAGACCTTTCATTGATATAACAAAAAGAATCTAATGCTCAAACTTACAAGAAATGATATTAAAGGAAAATACAACAATGGATAAAACAGAGAAGAAACGATTTCAAAAAAATGTTTTATTACTTTTGATGTCATTAAGAACTAAGTGAACTGTACCTGCATATTTTGTTCTTTGATTACCAAATGGGTCTACGCCTACATCTGAAGCATCTTTCAAGTATGGGTTCTTCATGCAAGGAGGAGGCATAACTCAACAGCGTAGAGCAACTGCAGATTGAGAAACATAGTTTTGTTTCTTTGGCATTGCCATTGTCTCTTTCTCCATATCCACATCATTTGATCCAAACATGTCGTTTCCAAGTTCCACAACTTGTTCACAGCCAGATAAACTCGGACTCAGAGGATGTACTAAAACACTTTCTGCACCAAAATGAATATTAAATGAAGAAAACTATTACATTACATTGTTCGAACAACTTAAATCACTAATTTCAGAAATGAATACAAGGCTGTCAAATTTTGAAGCCCCAAAAATATTTCAGATCAATGTCCCCATATTGATCAATGACTCCGACACTAATTCTCATTAGTTGCAAGTGATTAACCATTTACCATTATTAATTTGGAAAGTTCAGCTTAACATGATTACAATTAAGCGTATATCATTTGCACGTGATCATCTGATTTCTTATATCAATCCCCTCAATACAATTAATTAGCTGAGATAAAAGTTCAAGATCGTCAACTTACCATGTATTTTTCTCTTAGTTTTAATAGTATTAATCTTCTCTGGAAACAAAATGCTTGAACCGAATGAACAATAGAAGTTTCTAGGGCCTCACCTGAAGAGAAAAGTCACTGGTAGGCCTCCAAAAGTTTGTCAGAATAAATTCTCTCAGTGATACTCCCGGTGTGATGTTGGTTTATTTTTTATTCAATGGAAAACATGTTTAGAATGGTTTCCTTCTCTAACCAGATTGCCAAGCCAGAACCATATTATGGTAACAGTAGTAACTGGATTTTTCTCTCCGCAAGAGCAAACTGAAACAAAGATTTCAACCAGTAATGGAAGACATCAGAGCAAACCTTTGAAATTAAATGGCCAAAAATCAAGGTAGAACCAAACCATGATCCATGACATGCCGCATGTCTCCCAGCCTTATACTTGTTCTTATAAGCTGAAGATAAATTAGCATGAGCTTCAGCCATAGTAGGCCGAATATTGGAGTTTAGGACAAGAAGAGGCATAAGAAAAGAAGAAATGGGGAAGGAGTTCTAGAGCCATAATATTGAAATAACCCCATGTTTAAAGCCAAGAGATTGAGCAAAAAAATCAAACTAAAAACAAGCTACAAACAAACTCACCATGTTGCTAAAAAGAAGAACCACGACATTGACTTGAGCACAAAATGGGCTTTGTAGTTGGATAAAGGGATTAAAAAAGAGATACGTAGCTTCAAACTAACCGAGAGGGTGAGATTAGACTTCAGAGAGAGAGAGAGACAGAGAGGTGCTCCTCACTCCTCAATCATGCTCGTCTTTAAGACTCCCTTTAATGGCTACTCCATCAAGTTTAGCCCCTTCTACGAATCCCGCATCGTCGTTTCCACCGCTCAACATTTCAGAATCCTTGGCAATGGTCGACTTCACGTCCTCAATCTCAATCCCGCCGGTCCCACATCTGAGCACATCGCCTTCGACACTGCCGATGGAGTCTACGACGTCTCTTGGTCCAAATCTCACGACTCCCTTCTCGTCGCCGCCATCGCCGATAGCTCTGTCAAGCTTTACAACCTCGCTCTTCCCCCCACATCTAATCCCATTCGTTCCTTCCACGAACATACTCGCGAGGTTCACTCTGCTGATTACAACCCCGTTCATTCGACCTCTTTTTTACTTTCTTCTAGGACGATACCACCAAGCTTTGGACCCTAGACCGCCCCACTAGTGTCAGAACATTCAAAGAGCATGCCTATTACGTCTATTCCTCATCACGACAATGTTTTTGCTTCTGCCTCTGGCGATTGCACCATTCGCATTTGGGATGTGCGAGAACCAGGATCCACCATGGAGAGACCCATGACCAGGAGAGACCCAAACGTGATGGAGACTGACGGACGAACGACAGACACCCTGATTTGCACGGCCAAGGAGAGATAGGGTTTGGGTAAGAGAGAAATGAAAGGGTTTTGGTAGGAAAGATAGGTGCAAGTGTTGAAAAATGAAAGGGATTTTTTAATAAAGTAAGAAAAAAAATTAGACCTTTAATGTCTTTTTAAAACCGACATTAAATCCCATCTTCAATGTCAGTTTAAAATCGACATCAAAAATCCATTTTTTTTTTTGTTTAAAACCTACATTATACATCCGATATCACTTTTTCCAACCGACATTAAAGCCCAAAATTCTTGTAGTGTGTGGAGACATATGAGTGGAGTATTCTATACAAAAAGTTTGTATAAGACCGGACCGCGAAATGAATAGTCTCTCTATATAACACCGTTGCTAGAAGAGACTTACATTCACTAAGATGACCATAGATGACTAGACCTTAATCCTGAGTGAGTTGTGAACTCTTGTCTGTAAGGGCAATCCTTTGATTTGTATGGATGAGAGTGTCCTTGTTAGTCGACTTAACAAGCCTACCATTTTGGGGACTTGTCCGAATAGGGAGCTGGGAACACAATTACATAAGATTGAATTTACTCGTTTCCCAAAACTTAGAGAAAGTAGATAAATTGCTCCCTTAATAGCGGATTCTGGGTCTTGAACATTGAGGCCTCAACCTCTCACTGGCCAAAGAGGTATTAGTTTATAGTTGGACTATAAATTAATTTTTCATTAGAGGGATTACTTGTATTTAAGGAGTTAGATGTAACTATAGGGGTAAAATGGTATTTTAACCTAGCTATAGTTATGAGCAATTTGTGAAGGGCCGCCTTATTGTTGATTGGTTATATCCATGGACACAGAAATAAATATACAGTGCGAAGAATGCAGCTATCGATCTTTAGTGAAGCGGCCGGTAGTTAATGAAAATTGATTAATTTATTAAAGAGTTTAACTAATTAATCTTATACCATTGGAGCTTCTAATCTATAGGTCTATAAGGTCCACTTGTTACCTTACTAAAGGATATATAAGAGAAATGGTTTGAATTGTTCAAATCAATTGCATATTAATGAAACTAATATAATATGGTTAATTATAGATGTGATCAATAATTAAGAGGGAATTTTTTTTTTTTTTTGAATAAGATTCAAATATAAAAGAGATGGATACATATAAATATGTGATAATTATATGTTGATTAATTCTATATAAAATATGATTTAATATAGTTGTTTAATTAATTTTTGAGAAGTAGAGATAAATAAACATGTGATGTTTATTTATTTATTAATTAATTATACATATTAATTGGATTTAATATATATAGTTATTTAATTATTGGGCTAATTAATTAAATAAAAGTTATTTAATTAAATTAGAATTAGAGTAGGAATAGTAAAGACCAGGAGAAGGGGTCACCATTCCTCTTTGTAAATAGGTCTTCATGGCCCATGTTTGTAACACAGTTGAATTGGAAATTTTGAATCCTAGTCTCCTACTACTTCTCTCAAAATCTCTCTTCTTTTCTCTACTACTTATTCTTCCTCTTCCAAGTCTTGGAGACCATACATCCAATTATTGGGATCCTAGAGAATAACAAGATGTCACTTATGGTGGTATCCCTTAATCATTGAAGAGATGTTCTAGAGAAGACGCGGAGGGAATCGTGAAGAATTTCGGAATCTACAAAGGTAAAGTTTAGCTCTTCCCTCTTTTCTTCTCTTAAATGCATACTAATCTTGATTTTTTATCCATTATGTTATTATTTTTATTCCATAATTTTTTAATGTAAAATCGAAAACAAAATTGCAAGGTGGTTACACGCTTCCGCTCGGGATTCGATCCCTTCAATTGGTATCATAGCCCAATTTTTGAAATTTTGATTTTTCATTTTTTAGAAACAAAATCATAATAGAATGATGGGTTGTTGTTAAAATATATGCATGAGATGTATGTGATTTTAATTATGGTTTGTGGGTTGACTGTTTAGGCTTTAGGCATTTAGATTTATATTTTTAATTGATGATCAATGTAAAACCCAATGTTTATGGGTATTCTTTTTACTGTAAATCGAGTCTATATGTTCGTGTCTTAAGTTTCTATGAAAAGAACCCGGAAAAACAAGAAAAAATGGAAAGAAACAATGTAGTGCAGTTCGATTTTTCAAGGACAACTTTTACAAATTTGTCGTTAACTGGAGTTCTAACCGTTAGCTCGTGATGAAATTTGGTCAGTGATGACATGTAGAAACGCACGTCATCTTAGGCCTTTTATTTTGAATTATGAGGGCTGTAAAGCAGAATATGCGGCAATTATGTTAGGAATTCATGAGAAAAAGAGTTTGCGTCGTTCAACATTAAGAATCTCGGCTAACCCACTATTATGCGTTATTATGCGTTGAATTGTCTATCTTTGTAGTTAACGCAAAAAGCGGATGTAGACGCGAAAGACGGGCTATCATAGAGACGATCGCATACGTCGATGCATGAATATTGCGTCTATTAATCGCATGCGGTGATCGCGTACGACAGTCGTATGGGTATTGCGGCTGTCAAACGAATGTGTCCATCATATGGGAATTGCAGTCGTCGAGTGAATGCGGTCATCGCATAGAAGATGCAGTCATCGTGTAGAAGTTGTTGTAACCAAGCGAATGCGGTCATTTCAAGATTGTGGTTACACGATGATAACCATAATAGNATGTAGAAACGCACGTCATCTTAGGCCTTTTATTTTGAATTATGAGGGCTGTAAAGCAGAATATGCGGCAATTATGTTAGGAATTCATGAGAAAATGAGATTGCGTCGTTCAACATTAAGAATCTCGGCTAACCCACTATTATGCGGTATTTTCAAGATTGTGGTTACACGATGATAACCATAATAGCAGGATTACCGCAAGGTTGGTGGAATGGAAGCATCAACGCATATCTCAGGAAAATCAAAAGATGATGTTGACATTTCACCTACCACGGCGTTAGCAGTCGAGATTCAGAAAAAGGCCAACGCACCGCGGATGTCAAAATCAGAGCAAGTCCATTAATGTTGTTAGCGATCAATCTCTATAAATAGAAGCCGCTAAGCATAACTTCAGATTATCCAAGGTTTCCATCCGAGTTTCTACCTTCAGGTGGATCATTATGATCCAGACGAATGCATGAAAGGAAAGCATGAGAAATCTTCATCTCCTTCATCCATTCCGAGTGACGACCAGAGCCTTCGTCGGAGTTAGATCTTGAGAGAGTCAGCTCCACCGCTCTTCCATGGCACCACCAACAACCTTGACACACACATCTGCTGGAAGCAAAACATTATTTCCAGCTAGCCTTTTCCATTTTTCTTCTTTCTTATATTGTATTGTATTACATTATGCCTTAAGAAATTAATACATTTTGTGAATAATGCATTTCTATAATTTCCTTCGACTCCATCTCCATCTTCATTACTTAGCATATTTAACCTTCATTGCATCACTTAGTGAGATTGTTAGAGTATCACATACTTAATCATGCAACATAGGAATATGAAGCATGTAGCAAACCACTGGCATGTGTGCGTTGTGTGAGTGTATGAGAAAACCTTATTTGCTTAGTGTGAAGCTGTAACAGCACTTGTCTATAAGCGGACGCAATGCTTGTCTATGAGTAAAATCAACAACAACTAACTGCCTGAGAGTGTAAGTGGATGGTCGCATTAAGCAGTGTAAGCAAGTTTTCACTAGAGATAGGAATAATCTTATGTCAACCAGGCTTTTGTGGTTACCTTGTCTTATATATGCGCCCATCACACCTTTAGAGCTACTCGGGAGAGAGTCTAAAGAAAGAACCTAAGACTCGGGAGAGCTAGGTTAGAATCGATGCTTGAGAGAGCTAGATTAAGATCGCATAAGCAAGAATGAAGATTAGGAATAAGTTTCGTTTGCTAATATAAATAACGTGCATTTGCGACGGGCGTGTATGGCATGGATGCATTAGTTGGCGTTGGCTAGGGTTGCCCTTGCGGTCAAGCTTAGGGTTGCGATGAAGACATCCTCACATTTTATATATTTTCCATGAATTTTATTACGTGTCAACAGTTGTCGTGTCTCTACCTCTCATTCATATTCTCATCGCTTAGTCTGTTTGTTAAGAGTAGGAGTAGTCTGTAGCTTAAAATCCCCCATCATTCTTTTATTCATCCGCCGCATACACATCACCGCATAGCATTTAGTTACAAGTCCCTAAGTTCGACCTCGGATCACCCGAGAAACTTGTGTTCGCGTTATACATGGCGTGAGCGTAAGAAAACTTGTGACAGGAATGCATGATCATCACATACATTCGTTAATGAATACTTTCATCTCAACGCATGACCACTGACGCATGAGTATCAATGCATACCTTAAGACATGCATCACATATTACGTTTGCTAATTTTCGTCATCAGTCAGTATGTTCAAGACACCCAATGTCTCGTTTTAAACAATTGGATTATCTTTTAGGCCCTGGTTTATGCGTCGTCGCCGCTGAATAGAAGCAATTTTTTTTCTTTTTCTATTTTCTTTTAGGATTTTTTAAAATCTAGGGTTTTAGATTTTATTTTATTTTATTTTATTTTCTAGGAATGTCAATCATTGGTCAACTTTTCTATTTGTTAATTTAATTATGCATGAGATGTATGATTTAAATTATTTTAGAATGGTGTATAAAGTATGCCATTTAAATTCAAAGTCTCACATTAAGATAACCAGGTTCATATATCATGTCAAAATGTAAGTGTTATATTTTTGGGATATATGATTAAATTAGCATGCTCATGCATCTTAGTATGGTACATTAAGCATGTTCATGCATCATACTAGGTTATAATTGTTATAATGTATGATGAGATGATGGATATGTGTGCTTAATAATTGTTAGATACAAGTGTTATATTTTTCAATCAAAATAAAATTTGCATTGAGCATGACATTACTTAGATAAATATAAATGCTATATTTAACCAATGTCTTTGAATGCAATTATAGAATTTATTTTTCATTAGTTTATAATGGTTATAAGTATAATGAAATTAGAATTAAATTTATAATAAAGAGTTGCATGCAAACATCAATTTAATTTTAATGGTTTAAAATTAATTCACCTAGACTTATGTTAAACACGTTTCTAATGAGATTAAAAATAGGTCAATCTTTTAATTCGTTTTAATTGGATTAAAATGAATTTCAAAAAGAGATTAAATTTATAAAACAATTGCCCATAAGGGACCTTTATCTAAGGAAAGTTCTGTCTAGGCTGAAGTATTTAAGCTGACAGAAACGGAACACCTCTACTTGGCAATCGACCTCGAAGGTGAATTGGGAATATAGTTTATAAGCATGCAATAAGTGATTGACTTCGTGAAAAAGTTTAACAAATAAAGTCACATATTGTTGAAATATTCAATATAAGTGTTATATTAAGCAAATTAACAAAGACATAGCTAAAATTAATTAGCCGGTTTTTACTAAGTTAATAAACCCATTTTTGTAAAATACTCAGTGGGAGGAAAAATAATATACGATTTGTCAATTTTTTTTCCACTCATGTTCTCCCTAAAATTTCATACCGTGAGACTCATATTTAGCCTTGAGGTGCCCTAGAAATGTCCTCCTTCAGATGGTGTTTGCATGAGTCAATATCAAGGTGAATGGAGAGAGTGTTTATAGTTAGTGGGAGAAGGATATGTGTCAACATGTCCTACAACCTCCTTCATTGGTTTGCATCGTGAGACCTTCTTGCACGACCTCGAGGCACCCTGAGAGTGTCTCCCTTCGAATGGTTTGTGCATTAGGTTAATATTAGGGGAAAATTTCAAAAATAATTTCTGGATAAGGTCGTTCTATTTTTTTTCCAATCGATTTTTCCCTTCGGTTGGCTCATTGGGACAGAACTCTAGGGTCTAAAATGATTAGTCACACTTACAATAAATTGTTAAGCAAGTTAATGATTTCTTGACCAAATCAATAGTGACTAATCGTTATAGGAATAAGAGTCATTCTGGTGTAATGAATGATTGAGAAGTGTCTCAATTCAGGGAAGGAGTGACTGATCACCTTTCGGTGGCTTTTTTCCTAAATCATTGAAGCATCATTGCAAAATTGAATAATGTTGGATTCATTATTAGTTTTTGCTAAAGTGATTGGATTAAAATGATTTTTTGCATAAGCGTCCAAAATAAGTAATTTGTTTTGTATCAGCAAAAATGACTAGCGCTTCAATAAACCTTTTTAATGCTAAAATATTAACCGAATTCAATTACACAACTTGGAAAGAATCGATTAAAACTATGGTCATAGTTAACGACCTTAACTTCTTCTTCACTAAGGAATGACCTTTAGTTCCAACCCTTGATGCAACATAAAATGTTCTTGATGTATACAAAAGGTGGATGAAGGTCAATCTTGAGACTTGAGTTCACATTTTGACGAGCATATCTGTTGCCTTGGCCAAAGGATTCGAAAGCATGGTCACTGCACTTTAGACCATGCAATCAATGCAAGAGTTGTTTGAGCGAGTGTCCTCACAATTCAAGTAAAATGGGGTTGATATAGATGAAACGAGTAATGCCAGCTTCTTATTTGAACTCCGGTCCATATTGAATGTCAAGGGACAAATAGAGGAGGCAAAAGTTGCTAACTCTTGCGAAGTTTATCAAAGAGGTTTGATCTTGGAGGAAAAACTTGGAGTTCATAATAAGGGTTTTCAAGTTGATCCCACTATTGTCCAGAATAGGAAGAGATCCAATGATAGTAAATATGATTTACTTGTTCTAGAGTCGTGCTTAGTAGAGAATAATGATTCTGACTAGATAGTTGGTTCAGGGGATACTAATCACATTTGTTCTTCCTATCAGGGATTTAATTCCTAGAGAGAATTGGAAGTTAGAGAGATGACTCTTCAAGTTAGTACTGGTGAGGTCATTTCAGTTGTTGCCATAGGCAGGCTTCAGTTACTTTTGGATAAGAAACAATATATATTATTAGGTGAGTATATGTAGTTCCTAATATGAAAAGGAATTTAATTTCTGTTTCTTGTTTGATTGAGCAAAAATTATTCTATCTCCTTCTCTAGAAGTAAAATGTTTATTTTAAAAAATGGAATGAAGAAAGGATTTGGTTAAAAAGAAAGTAACTTATATGTATTAAGGTCGTTAGTTACAAAGGTTGTACTAAATATTGAAACGTTCAAAATGGCAACAAATGCTAAAAGATCAAGGATTTCTCCTAATGAAAATGCCCACCTTTGACATATAAGGTTCGATCACATTAATCTCAATAAAATTGAGAGATTGGTGTAAAATGGACTTCTAAATAGTTTCGAAGAAAATTCTTCACTTGTATGTGAGTCATGACTTAAAGGCAAGATGACAAAACGACATTTTACTGGAAAATATTATAGAGCCAAAGAAGCCTTGGAACTTATACATTTGAACCTTTGACTCAACCAGAAGGAACATAGTACAAGGTCAAGAGAAAAAGTTTGCAAGCCCAATCAGTCCATCCATAGATTGAAACAAACATCTAGATCTTGGAACATGATGTTTGACGCTGTGGTAAAAACTTGTGGCTTTAATCAAAATGTTGATCAATCTTGTGTCTACAGGAGGATCATTAACGGTTTAGTAGCTTTCTTGGTGTTGTATATGGATGATATCCTACTCATTGGGAATGATGTAGGTTTTTTGACCAAAATTAAGGAATGGTTAGCTGTTTAGTTCCAAATAAAAGATTTGGGTGAAGCTCAGTAATGATAAAGTCTGTAGGGGAGATATATTTATCTACTGTTACAAATGCATCCTCCTTTTTTTCAGCCGACTTCTGTCAGTGGTAGAGTTACTATAGTGAGACCTACTTTACTTATCTCTAGCGGGTATTAGGTTAATGTTTGGACTTAAATCACATAAGGCACATCCAATATTTGCTCCTCCAATCATGTAAGAAATTGTGAAACTTCTAGGATTTTGCAACTTTTGTATTATCTTGCTTGTTAACTATGCACTTCACTTCTCTATCAGGGTCATTGCTTTAAATTCTCCCAACCTACTTTTCTTGGTTAAGATGCTACAGTGCTTTGAAAAATTGCATCATTTTTGCAATGTATTGCTTGATGAAATTCTCTATTGAGGAACTTGAGCTGCATTTTGTGTTTGTGATTTTGGAGTATTCCTTTGTGTATAGGGCTACTGTGGTTGGGAATACAATCATCGTAGAAATAGTTTTTCTTTGCTTGTTGATTTGTATAGGAAGAGCCAACAATAGTTTTAAAAGGTTGTCGATAATGATGTAAATTTAGATGGCTATAACTAATTAGAAATTATGGACAAGTAGCCAAAGCAATGTTTGAAAGCGAAGCCCTGATATGAACCATCTAGGACAACAAGTTACTTATTATATTTTATTCAATAATTTTTATGTAATTTTTAAAATTTTCAATTTTATCCTTTCTAAAACATAATAAATAAGAGTATTTTAGCCATTTACTAAGATTTATGATAATATACATTAAAATTTTGGGAGGCTATATAAAGTCTAGTCATAAGATTATACAAACAACTTTTGGCCTTTGAATTTTGGAATGGTAATATTTCCTCTGTGTTGATGACGAAGATTCATCACCATCCTCTTTGCAATTCTTGATCCAAGGTTGCATGTTTGAACATTTAGCTTCCTTTGATTTCAAGATATATAGTCGTCCAAACAAAATTTGATTGATTACTTTTTAATATATATGTACATAGGAAGTAGTTATTTTTGTTCATGATCATATATATATATATATATATATATATAAAAGTTGGGACTAAAATTTAGATTCTTCCTCTTAAAAGTTTCATCTTCTTAAAAGAAATCGTGGGCTTTTAAAATTTTAAAATTTTCAATAGGGGAAAGGGAGAGAGAAACTTTATTTAGAGAGAAAATTTTAGATTACAGATCAGGAGGCGCCTCTAAGATTAAAGAGTTCATATAACATACTCCTCTAGATATATGATTCAAGGCATTCGAACAGTATTGATTTTCCCTTTCTTCCTATATTTTCATACCATCTTGCACATATTTAGTTCAATTCGTTTACCCAACATCCTATATCTAATATTATTATTTGAACAAAGAAAAAGAAAAAGAATTGACTTGATCGTATTTCAATAATTATAGGTTGCTTGTTTATTGTATGCCTCTTGAAGAATATTAAATTTTAAAAGAGGTAAGACATATTCCTCAATTTTCTTTGTTAGGTGCAATTTCTTTCACTTTTTTTAAATTCAACTCATACTGGCAGAGATGAGATTGAGTCCTTCTTTCTTATTATGTTAATAATTTTTATTATTAAAATCATTGTTATTGAAGAGCAATGCATGACACTACATACATGAAAACAGAGGTTAAAAGAGAAATAATGACATGAAATCAGCAATAGCAATGACAAACATGACCACTCCCAACTTGTTTGCAAAAGCCTCCTTTTTCACAACCAAAAATGCAATAAGTCCAACACTTTCCATCTCCTTGATCATCTACTCCAGGCTTGCAAGGCCCTAGTTTAGGATGGTTGTTGCAGCACAATTGAGCACTTATATTTAAACTCCCTGTAATTTGACCCATTAAGTTTCAATAAGAAATGAAACTCTTCAAGCCACTTTAAAACTGCTATTAACATGAGTTTAAAGCGAGTGTAATATTTGAAATTTAATAAATTTTTTATAGGGTTTGATTAGTTAGATAAGAATGTTGTTCTAGACAGGTGAAATTCATTTCTAAAGTAATATGGAAAGAAGTTTTCATAATGCTCATGTTCTTTTTCTCATATATTACTTGCATTTAATTTATTAGTTACATACTTTTACATTACTTCTAAACATAATGATTTTGAATTGAATCATGACTATTTTTATCATTTTTAGGAAAAAAATATATTGCTTCATCTAAGATAACTATTTTAAAATAATTACAAACTAAATCTATAAGAGAAGATATACCTGAATATAAGATGAGGAAGGTTATTAGGATCCAAATAGAAGCTACTCCTAACTTTACCATTGCTTTTAACTTTGTTGTACAAAATGGTTGGAATGTATAATGTAGTTGCAAAGGAAGATGTTTTTATAAGAAAAAATCGTACAATGGATGAAGTGCATATTTTGTAATAAATGAGAACAGTTTCCTTTAAAGATTTTCATGCATTAAACTTTAATGTTAAGAATTTCACCTAAAATTCATTTCAAAATTTAATGAAATGGTTAATATTTTGTTAGAGGTTATACCTTCATTTCAAATTAGTGCCATTTTTATTGTAAGTTATATATGTTTATATTTATGGATATCACAGTAATTATATAAAATTTAGAATTAGATTTTACCTATATTAGATGTATTATTCTTAATTAGTTAATGTTGTAAATAGGTTATAATTTCATTTGCATTCCTATTTTGGTTAAATTCTTATTGCAAGTTATAAATGGTCATATTCATGAATCTTAAGAAAACTAAAAATTTTATAAACCTGAATATAATCTCGACTAAAAGATCGATGATTGTAATCCTTCAACACACACATTTTATTGGATTATTGGGTAAAATTTTATTTAAATTTTAAATTTAACTTGTGGATTCTTAAAATTGGCAATGATATCTAATTTTCAAACAATTGCGCTAATGGTAGAGTCAACTACAATAGCATTGGAGAGTATGTAAAATATAAAGTAACAATACTAGTAATAAGAAAAATAATAATAATAGAAATTTAAATATGAGTAATCCTACAAATTAATTAAAATCGTGAATAATCTAAAACTAAAATTGAAAATTTGAATTTTATACTAAATATTAAATTATCATTAATAAATTTGATTTGATAAAGATGGTAAAAAATTTATAATTTAATAATTTTTGTTGTCAAGGTTGAAAATTGGAAATTTATCAATTTATCAATTTACTTTTAGATAATTTATTTGCTTCTTATTTGACTCGTTTTTAAAATGTCCATTGTTTACATTGGTTACAAAGTTTGGAACTTCTAATCAAAGTGAGAAGAGTTTTTTTTCCCTTAAAAAAATATATTTTTTCTTATATCTTACCACAACTAAACCTTTTATGTAACCATATTTCCTAATTTTTTCCCAATTTAGCATCAAAGTATCCAATTGGCCTACAGAATTTGAGATCTCCTATTACTCTCTTGCATGTTACAAATCATTTTATATTCAAATTTTAAGTGACTCGTATGACTTTTGACAATTATGTAGCATTCTTATGATTTTTTTATAGACTGAAACTTCAAGGTTTTTCCATTGTTGATTGATGACTATGTTGTGATTGTCAATTTTTGGATTGATTAATGAGTTGTGTGTGATTAGGGACAATTAATAGTGGACTTGGAGTTTAACAACAAATTATTTGGGAGTGTGTTTTCTTTACAACATTTTTTTTTTACTTTTATTGTATTAAAAATCAATTGTTTATGATTTCAATTATTTTGATTTAAACCACTATCATGAGGATTCTACCCTATAATAGTCTCAAGTATTACTTGCTAAATTGCTAGTTTATACTTGAGCTAATGCGTTAGATGACAAAAGAAATTCAAAATTTATCAAGTTAGCTACTTTTACATAATTTCTCTGTGTCACACCCCACCCCAAGCCCGCACTCCTGAGCCCAAAGAAAGGCATGAGGGACCGCAGATACCACTCCTTTTGTGATACCTACTGCCAACTGAACCTCTTTACTACACTCAATAAATTTTAAGTCAAAGAGATAACAACAACAAATTAAGTAGGCCCATTTTATATTACAACAATATAATGTTTATACAACTCCAAGACTTAACTAATTTTCAATAATAACTGTAAAACCCCAAAAGTGTAACTGTGGCTTGTGGCAAACCTTGACCTTAGTAGCACCCTGGAATTTCTCACTTTTTGCTACCTGGGAAGAAAAACATGAAAGAAAAGAATGAGCTTCACAAAGCTCAGTGAGTGGTAAGCAACTTAGAAGTATATTTCAATTCATAATAACAAGCATATAATAAATACGAGGTTACATTCAAAATCTCAGCCTTGAATGAGTTTGTTCTTAACTCTATCTACATACAAACAGTAGATAGCTAAACTAATAATTACTTAGAATGAGTCTATTCTCTACCTACACAACAGGTAGATAGTTAACTAATACTAATCATGAACACTTACTCTGTTGTGTTCCTTTTTGTTCTCAATGTCTCCTATGTACACATAGCTCCCTGCTCATGGGCTCAGAAGCTAGGCCCATTGGCCCTCTGACCATCCCATACAGAGATTCTCCCACAGACTCAGGAACTAAGACATCTCGGTTCCCCTGACCATCCTGTGAGGTTTTGATTTCGGGCTCAGGAACTAGGTCTATTGGCCCTCTGACCATCCCAATCACATAATCTCATTCTCATGCTAGGTACTCATTTAAAACATAATCATATACAATTTACTCTAAAAAAATATGCTTAAGACTTAAAGGAAAGTACTACTCACCTTGGTAAGGATAGAAATCTTTCTCTTAGAAATTCTTGATCTTCCCAGGCTCCTCTTTTGAACCCAAATTCAAGATTCAAACTAAATCTCAGATTAATTATAGTTCCAAAACTTATTTTAAGAATACTTCCTTCTGCAAACATGTTCTAAAATGTTTCAGAAAAGCTTACCTAAAATCTTAGCTCAAGTACGCCTCGTGATTGTGGCTTGGAAATCATCAAAACATCAAGGCTGGCCCAAGCTTACTCGACAGCTCGACCCTTCTGTCTTGTCCTCATTCTCCAGCCTAATTCCTTTGAGTTTCTTCTCTGGCAGCTCTATCCTGAAAACTAGAATCTCATAGCTTTCAGGTGGCTTTGGAATCACTCCAAACACATGATTATTTTGGGAGAACACTTCGTCCTAAGTTCATACTACTTCGAGACCTTCCTGTCCGATAGCATCTCCTTCTCTTGGAACTTTATGACCGACACATGGTTTTTGCTACCATACATGCATTCTTTCATCAACGCATAGTCTCCTCCCAGTTAGTCCTCATACGCTATTTCTAATGTCCTTTGAAGAGAATTTGAGTTCTCATCTGAAGTCCTTGGCCTTATTTATAGGCGTCCCGAATCTCTCCAAGGCCAACACCTCCTACTTGACCGCATGTCCAAGTGTCTTTTCCTTATACTATTACTGCAATCTTTACGACATCGCAACCCAAGGTGTATTCTTCTTCCTTTAGCCAACACATATCCCTCACATTTGCATGCCTTCTTGTGCATCCACCTCATTTGCTTAGGGCTTAAGATTTCATCCTAACAAGCGACATGTCCGAATGACGACCTTGAATGCGTCCATCCAACTTCATATGCGTTCATCCCTCATATGCATCCTTCTAACTTCATATGTGATCATCCAACCTTACCTTGTGCATCCCATTGATGCAACATGGTCGCATATGCTAGATACTCGCAATGCTCATCTTTGGCCGCATGCCCTCTACCGTATGGCTTACCTTTGCCCTATGCGCTCAACTAGGATTATGACCAACCCTCTTCCACCGCATGGCTTACCTTTTCCCTATGGCTTATCTAGAATTAAATCGATAGTAAACTCAACTTTCTTGTCAGATTGTAAATCTGATAACTTTTCAGGGAAAACATCCAGAAACTCTTCCAGGTTTCATCTTCTCGTCCTACGAAACCGTCACATGGGCTAAATAGGCTTCACATCTTTTACTTAGCAGCTTGCTAGCCTTCACTGCTATTATTAGGCTTTCTGAAATATTCCTTTGCTTCCTACAAATACTGTCTCTTGCCTACCAATCTCTTGAACATTATCTATCCTTAAAACAATTCATATGGTTGTAATATTTATTCGGAAAATCCATGCTCTAGAGTGACATCAATCCCAAGAAATCTAATGGAATCACTTCATAACTATACTTATCAATAACTACTCCAAAGCCTGTAAAACTCTTATACTATTACAACCTCTCCACGACATAATAATAACTACTTAGGGACATGCTCTCTACAATCTTTCCTACAAATAATGCAACATATTAGATAGCAATAAAGGTATAACATCATAGGCAACTAGTTCATAAATATATTGATACATAAAGTTACTTTACCATTCACAACATTAGGTAACTCCTCTACCTCCAGGTAGGACACTTCGTAAAAACCTGCCCTGCCGCTGAGATCGCCCTGCTTCCTTTCTCGTTTTTCTTTTCTTGAATCCCTTCCTCGGCTCCTGAGCCACTAGGCTTATCTATCGTCTGTAAAGCCATTCCGTGTTCTATCTGAACTCCTCGACCTAGCTGAGGCATTCCTTCTTGAAATGTTCTGCCTGTCCATACTGGAAACATACTTTTTTCCCTTAATAATATGTCCCTCGATGATGCTTACCACAATTCGTGTATAAGGGTTTCTGGCCCGAACTAGTTACCAGCTCGGTAGGATGCCAAAACCTTGATCTATCACCCATACTAACCACAAGTCTTGGCTTCTTCCTTTCTACACTATGCTGACTTGTAGCTCTCTATCCTTTATCAATTCCTATTAGGTCATTCTCAATACCGTACTTCCTTTCCGAATCTACTAGAATGGATTCAACACTTTCCGCCAACCTCTTGGCGATCTTGTTAAATATTTTGTCCTCTAACTAAGGATCTGTTCATGTTTGCGAAATCTTCGACTCCCTGTCAGAAGTCATTTCCTGATTTACCGGGTCTTTACCTCTCCATTCACAATCTCGAAACTTCTTTAAGGTAGGGTCAGGGTTCCCGTTGTCTGTCTGCCTACTCTGCTTGCCACTTTTACTTGACATCTTCCTCTTACTTAGGTAGTACACATACTAAGGACTCAAGACTCAGACTTATATATAAACTTTTCTTCTCTCTTCCCAAAACCTTTTGCTCTGATACCAACTTGTCACATCCCACCTCAGATTACCCTCTAAACTTGGATAGAATGGTGATTGCAGTAGTTACCAACCCTTTTGCTAGCACTTATCGCCTAACTATCCTATTAACCTTTACTCAAACCCTGAATACATACATATCATCAATATACCAACATATTGACTCGGAACTTAACACATTTACATTATAGGGTTTCACAACATTGTTCATACATGAATATTACAACTTAGTGAGCCTCATTTAGTATACTAGTCACTAGACAGATACATGTGTACTAACTAACATAGGTCTTTAATTATGCTTCCTTCAACCTATTTCTGTGAGTGGCAGAGCAGCAGCAGAATAGCCTTTTGGGAACTGACTACTACCTGAAAGAAAAAATTTGAAAACGTGAGCTAGAAGCCTAGTGAGTGACTTAATAAAAAATATAAATCTCATGCTCAAAACTGGAAGCTTGAAACCATAGTACTGAAACTAAAGTATACCAAGCAAATGTGTACATAAAACCTTTAAACCACCATTAAATATCATTATTCCTTAGTTGAGAACGAGCATACATCGCTCTAGCTCCTAACGTTTGTTACTGGCCAAGAGACCCATACTTCGGCCTCTCATTCGGAACTACCTACGACACATGGAGTTTTCTATGTACCGTCAACACCTTAGATACATTTATTCAATTACCTTCCTTACCTTCAGTATCTGGCTCACTTAAGCTATCAAGTTCTCGAATATAGCATAGAAAACTCTTTAGGATACCTTCCCTACTTTTAGTATCCCTTTTTCATTATGTTTAGGAATACTAACACATGTACTTTGACAATTTTAGGTATTTAAAACATAGTACATCAAGCTTCATTAAACCTTAGCTTTAACTCTAACGCATGCTTCATACTTTGTAAAATAAGTTGAATTAAATCATGTTGAACTAGCTTGTAAAAACTATTAGCATGCGTTAGATATGGAAAACATTTTTGGAAAACTCATACATTAGTAACATCATGCATTGATAAACATTCATAAGCATTAGCAATTCCAAACTATCCTTCTAGCCTAGGAGAAGATATGACTGCCCTTATCCTTAGTTGAGAGTGAACTATTAGATCTAACCCTCAATGTCAAACTTGGTCGGAGAGAACCCTTTTGCTCAATCCCTCAACATCGTATTTCCTACGTGCACATGTTTACAACTGAGTACCGTCATACCTTAGGTACTTGACTAGGATACCTTCTCATTGTCCTTCAGTATCCTTAGGATACCTTCTCATTGTCCTTCAGTATCCTTAGGATACCTTCTCATTGTCCTTCAGTATCCGTCATATAACTAGTCATAAACATTTAGTTACAGGATACCTTCTCATTGTCCTTCAGTATCCGTCATATAGCTAGTCATAAACATTTAGTAGACAGGATACCTTCTCATTGTCCTTCAGTAATCCATCATAAAACATTTCATTGAACACTAAGCTTAGTGTTCAAATCATCATACTAGTTCATCCATCATACTGGTTCATCCATCATACTGGTTCATCATAAAAAATGGAGATATTCAAACGTACTGATTAGTATTTGGACAAGATAACATATCTAAATCATGTCAATTCCTGGAAAATATGCTTTACTTAACATGAGAACAATTTTCACAAATATGTTGCTTGACAATCCATTTAAACACTTAGAATGGAAATATCTTCAAGAAATCATAGTTTCTAAATCATTAAAATAGTAAGTCATCACATAGTCACTCACAGTTTGTTGACTCTTAACGGGTTATACGCCTCTTCTAGCTCTTCTTGGCCTGAAAGGACATAATTCCTGGTTAAACTACTCAAAATTCTTAGCACCATCGTATAGTGTTGCCATATAGCACCATCGCATAGTGTTGCCGCATCCATCGTGTAGCATCGCCACATACACGATCAACCCGTGCACGCATCTCCAGTGCCTTGTGCCTATGTCCACACAACTTGAGGGTACTGCATGCTAACCTCTCAAACATAGGCTGTCGCATGCTTGTCCCCGCATAGCCTTTCCTCTCGGCCATACTTCAGCCTCTTTAAATACCCAAATATCCTCTCGAATTATAATGGCCAGCACATGGCACAACACCAATGCTTAGCACAAGGCCAACGCATTGTCTAATACTTAGCTATTTTCCCTAGCCTATTTCCTAAAGGTTAAACATGTATGTAGAGACTTGAACAATGTGGCACAACACCCTCTCCTGGCCCGAGAGGGGTTTGTTCATAGTTAAACCATAATTTATTGTTCATTAGAGGGATCAATGATACTTAAGGAGTTAGATGTAACTACAGGGGCAAAACGATAGTTTTTGCCCAATTGTACTAACGAGTGATTGTGAAGGGTTGTTGTACTGTTAATTGGTTATATCCAATGGACACAAAAATATATTTATAATTCGAAGAGTGCAGCTGTCGATCTTTAATGGAGTGTCCGACAGTTAACATATGGTGAATAATTTAATTAAAGAGTTTAATTAATTATTCACTTACCGTTAGAGCTTCAAGCTACAGGTCCATGAGGTCCCCTTGATAGCTTAACATGATTTAATGAGAAACAGTTTTTGGATTAATTTGAATTGTTCAAATTAATTGAGAGAATTAATTATATATATGATATAAATAATTAATTTTTAATTATATATGATATAATTACTATAATATATTTGATACATTATAATATTAAGTATTTATTTGAGAGAAATTACATATTTGAATATGATTCAAATGTTAATTTATGTGAATTGTATTCATATAATTAAATTTAATATAAATGAGATTTATATTAAATATCGTTATTGAAAGGATTAAACTATAGGTTATATTGTATGGGATACAATATCAAACAATAGGTTATATGTTATATTTGATATAACATATAGTTTAATATATATATATATATATTAAAGTTTTTTATTAAAATTAATTTTATTAATTTTATTTTAATAAAAATTAATTAACAGTTTTACGGGAGGGAGGTATAACTCACTTCCCATTATCCTCTCCACAACATACAGTAGTGAATGAGTTGGTCTTCATTCTTCTTTTTCTTGAGAAAATCAAATAGAAAGTCTCTCTATAATTTTCATCCATCTTCCCCTCCTCTCTCAATCTCTTTTCCCTCTTACAAATCCAAAATAGCCAAAGCTCCACACCTTCTTGTATTCTCATCTAGAGAAAACCGTGAAAGCCATTGTGGTGCTATCCAATTGTTCGAGGGATTTTTCAAGTGAAAAATCGTTCTTCAAAGGTAAGTGTTTTGAACCCATTTTATTATTATGTAATTTGTTTAATGCATGTTGTAATTTCTAGATTAAATGCATATTCGTAGTCAAATTGAACGAATGGTATATAGTAGTCAAAAGTAATGTTGAGCACTTTGATTTCATAATCAAACAAATTACTAAATTTTGAATATAAAATGTTGCTTGATCCTAATCTCTATAGATCAATTGGATATGAGTACTATCTATAGGAAATTAACATTTTGGAAAAAGAATAAAATAAAAAAACTCAGTGAGCAGTAAGATTATAAGAAAATAATTTTAAGAAAACTCTTATTGTTTTGAATAGAAATTTCAAACTTCATAACAATGAAAACCATGGCTATTTTAAACTTTCAAATTAAATAAGATGCAGAGAAATTATGTAAAAGTAGCTAACTTGATAAATTTTGAATTTCTACCCTAGCCAAAAAATGATTAAATTATAAATTTCTTACCATCTTTATCAAATGAAATTTATTTATTTTAATTTAAATTTTAGTATAAATTCAAATTTTTTTTAATTTAGTTTAGATTATTTGCTAAGAATAATTAATTAATTGATTTGGTTTCACATATTTAATTTTTTTTATGGATTTGCAAACTCTTTAGATGCTATTGTAATCTACAATATTGGTGCAGTTGTTTGAAAATTCGACAGTTTTGCTAAGTCTAAGAATCCACAAGTCAATTTTAAAATTTAAGTACATTTTTCATTAATAGTACAATAAAATATGTGGGCTTGAAAGATTAGAATCTTTGATCTTTTAGTTGGTAGTATATTTATGTTTACAAAAAAAAAATAGTTTTTTTAGACTCATGAATATGACGGTTTATAAGTTGCAATAACAATTAAACAAAATAGAAATGCAAATGAAATCATAACCTATGAGACAACGTTAACTAGTTAAAAATAACACATCTAATTTAGATCAAATCTAATTCAAATTTTTAAATAATTACTATGATATGTATAAATATAAGTATATATAACTTGCAATAAAATGGCAGTAGAAATGGAAATGAAGGTATAACCTCTAACAAAATATTAACCATTGCATTATATTTTGAAATGAAATTTAGATCAAATTCTTAACATTCAAGTTTAATGCATGAAAACCTTTGAAGAAACTGATCTCATTTATTACAAAATATGCACTTCATCAATTACACCAATTTTCCCTATATATCTTCCTTTGCATCTACATTATACATTCCAACCAATTTGTACAACAAAGCAAAAACAATGGCAAAATTAGGCACAACTTCTACTTGGATACTAATAACCTTCACAGTCTTATATTCAGTTACATCTTTTATAGATTTAGTTTGTAATTATTTTAAAATAATAGCCTTAGATGAAATACATTTTTTTCCCTTAAAAATTTTAAAAGTAGTCGATGCATGTTTTGGGAGTTATTTTTATCGTGATTCAAATCAAAACCATCAATGGTTAGAAGAAATGCAACAGTAAGTTACTGATAAATCAAAAGCGTGTGGTATATGAGCAACAGAACATGATTATTATGAAAACTGCTTTCTATATTACTCTAGAGATACATTTTACCGATCTAAGAGATCATTTAGTGTTCCTCCTCATTATTTTTAGAAGCTTTAAAAGCACTTCTATATAACTATTGGAACACCGTGAATATGATATTTGACGTTCTAATTTTGACCCTAGGGTTTAGAGAAGTGTGTGAAGTAATATGAATTTTCTCTCTAATAAAGTTGTTCTCTCCCTTAGCACATGGATGTAGAAAACACATTGTTAATGAACCATAAAGATCTTTGTGTTCTATTGGTTTACCTTTTTTTATTCATCTTTATTTGTTGATTTGTTAACACTAACTAACCAAGCCCCATAAAATTTATTAAACCTCACATTTTACACTTGATTCAAAGTCATGTTAATAGTATTTTCAAAGTGGCTTGAAGTGTTCAATTCCTTATCGAAAATTATTAGGTTGAATTGGAGGGTGTTTGAATACAAATGCCCAATTGTGCTGCAACAACCATCCTCAACTAGGGGCCTGTAAGCCTGGAGTAGATGATCAGGGAGATGAGAAGTATTGGACTCATTGCATATCTGGTTGTGAAAAAGGAGGATTTTGCAAAAAAGTTGGGAGCGATCATGTTTGTCATTGCTATTGTTGATTTTGTGTCATTATTTCCTTTTCAACCTCTATTTTTTTGTATGCAATGTCATGCATTGCTCTTCAATAACGATATAATTTTAATAATAAAAACCATTAATATAATAAGAAAGAATGATCTAATTTATCTCGATCTATATCAATCTATATGAGTATGGATTTGAAGGAAGTGAAAGAAGTTGTACTTAGACATCAATAGTGAGGAATATGTCTTACCTATTTTAAATTTCTATATTCTTCATTTGGGAGACATTCAATAAACAAGCAATCTAAAATGATTGAAATATGATTCAATAAACTTTTTTTCTTTGTTTCAATGATAACATTAGATATACAACATGGGGCAAAAGGATTGAACTACATTTGTGCAAGAGAAGGGAAAATGAATACAATATGGTATAGTCAATGAAAATGACACACATATTTTTGTGTCACCTAAAGCATTAGCTCGAGTATAAACTAGCCATTTATGAGACTATTATAGAGTAGAATCCTCATGATAATGGTTTAAATCAAAATAATTGAAATCATAAACAATTTATTTTTAATGCAATAATTTGTAAAGAAAACACACTCCCAAATAATTTGTTGTTAAACTTCAAGTCCACTATTAAGTGTGCCTAATCACACACAACTCATTAATCAATCTAAAAATTGACAATCACAACATAGTCATCAATCAACAATGGAAAAGCATTGAAGTTTCAGTCTATAAAAATCATAAGAATGCTACATAATTGTCAAAAGTCATATGAGTCACTTAAATTTTGAATATAAAATGATTTGTAACATGCAAGAGAGTAATGGGAGATCTCAAATTCGTTGAAGGTAAGATATAAGAAAAAAATATATTTTTTAAGAGAAAAAAAAACTCTTCTCACTTTGAATAGATGTTCCAAACTTTGTAACCAATGTAAATAATGAACATTTTAAAAACGAGTCAAATAAGAAGCAAATAAATTATCTAAAAGTAAATTGATAAATTGATAAATTTTCAATTTTCTACCCTAACAAAAAAAATTATTAAATTATAAATTTCTTACCTTTTCTAATCAAATTTATTAATGATAATTTAATATTTAGTATAAAATTCAAATTTTCAATTTTAGTTTTATATTATTCACAATTTTAATTAATTTGTAGGATTACTCATATTTAAATTTCTATTATTATTATTATTGTTATTACTAGTATTGGTATTTTATATTTTACATACTCTCTAGATGCTATTGTAGTTGACTCTACCATTGGTGCAATAGTTTGAAAATTAGACATCATTGTCAAATTTAAGAATCCATAAGTTAAATTTAAAATTTAAATAAAATTTTTCCCAATAATCGAATAAAATGTGTGTGTTGAAGGATTACAATCACCGATCTTTTAGTCGAAATTATACTCAGGTTTATAAAATTTTTAATTTTCTTAAGATTCGTGAATATGACCATTTATAACTTGAAATAAGAATTTAATCAAAATAGGAATGCAAATGAAATTATAACCTATTCACAACATTAACTAATTAAGAATAATACATCTAATATAGGTCAAATCTAATTCTAATTTTTAAATAATTACTATGATATCCATAAATATAAACATATATAACTTGCAATAAAAATGGCACTAAATAGAAATGAAGGTATAACCTCTAACAAAATATTAACCATTTCATTAAATTTTAAAATGAAATTTAGGTGAAATTCTTAACATTAAAGTTTAATGCAAGAAAACCTTTCAAGGAAACTATTCTCATTTATTACAAAATATGCGCTTCATCCATTGTGCAAATTTTTTCTATAAAAACATCTTCCTTTGCAACTACATTATACATTCCAACTATTTTGTATAACAAAGTCAAAAGCAATGGCAAAGTTAGGAGTAGTTTCTACTTGGATCCTAATAACCTTCCTATCATATATAATCGAACTCCCTCTTGTCAATTTGAACATGTCAAACTGACCCAAAAACTGATTCTCAACTTGAATCCATTGAGCTACCAATGGGACCTTATGAATCTATGGCTTGAAGCTCCAATGGTACGTGAATAGCTGACTAAACTCTTTAACCACGAGATCCACCATCCGTTAACTGTCAGGCATTCTACTTAAGACCCAGTTGAACTCTTCTTACCACAGATATATTTCTGTGTCCATCGGATATAACCAATCAACAGTACGATAACACTTCACAAATGCTCGTAAGTACAACTGAGCCAATTTATCGTTTTGCCCCTATAGTTACATCTAACTCCTTAAGTACCACTAATCCCTCTAATGAACAATACAACATGGTCTTACTATGTGTAGACACATCTTGGGCCATGAGAAGGTGTGTGGTGTCACATCGTTCAAGTCCCGGGATCAACCCTTAAGGGAGCAATCTATCTACTTACCCCTGCTTCGGGAAAGGAATGAATTCCATCTTGTGTAGTTGAGTTCCAAACTCCCAAATCAGACGAATCCCCAAAGTGATAGGTTTGAGTCGGCGATCAGGCCACTTGCACCATGCAAATCAAAGGACAAATATCAAAGGCAGGAATTCTTAACTCACTCAGAATTGAGGTCATGTTACCTATGGTCATCCTAGTGAAATGAAGTCTCTGTCATGAATGGCGTTATATAATGAGACATTAACACTTCGTGGTCAGGTCTTATACAAACTCTTTATATAGGACGCCCCTGCTCGCATGTCCCCACATGAATGATCAAGATCTGACCATTTATAGCAAGTCACAACAATTGTAACTATTTTACAAAGTGGGGTGCATCCGTAGTGTTACCAGGATAAGGTTTCCTTCCTATATCCATATACTACAGACCATTTTGGTTATCACTTAAAACATGATCCACTTGTATGTATCCACATACATGCTTAAGTTACATAATGATAACTAGGGATTTTAGTTTATTGGTTTGTGGTAAAGCAAATAAAACATCCAATGGTCATAGACAATAAGTGAAGAAAATATCATATATTATACATCACAAACGTTTGTTCAAAACTGTGTTTACAAACTACAAGACACGAGAGTTTTGGGCATCATCCCCAACTATATATACACATTGTTATAAATAAAATAAGAGTTATTTCATTTTGGCATTTTTTCATATCCAATAAATAAAGTTTCATGGTTATTGTATGTAAAATTAAGCATGTATATGAGATATACAGGTGAATCATGCCTTAAGTGATAACCTAAATAGGTCTGTAGTATAAGGATTAAAGTGGGATACCTGATTCTAGTGACACTATGGATACAGCCCGCTTTGTAGAAGTTTGCTAGTGTTATGAACTACTACAGATGGTAGATCCTAACCATTCATGTGGAGACATGCGAGCGGGTGTGTCCTGTGTAAAGAGTTTGTATAAGACCAGACCATGAGATGACTAGACACTATATATAACGCCGTTGATACTGGAGACTTACATCTCACCTAAACGACCATAGGTGACATGACCTCAATCCTGAGTGTTTTGAGAACTCCTGCCTTTGAGAGCGGTCTTTTGATTAGTATGGGTGAGAATGGCCAGATTATCGACTCAACATGCCTAAATTTTTGGGGACTTGTCTGATTTAGGAGTTGGGAACTCAGTTACACAAGATGGAATTCACTTCTTCCCCGAAGCAAGGGTAAGTAGATTGATTGCTCCCTTAAGGGCTGATTCCGAGGCTTGAACATAGTGGCCACACCTTCTCTTTGAAAGAGAGGACTCAATCATAGTAGAACTATGACTTATATTCATTAGAGGGATCAGTGGTACTTAAGGAGTTAGATGTAACTACAGGGGCATAACGGTTATTGGCCTAGCTGTACTTACGAGTGATCTGTGAAGGGTTATCGTACTTTTGATTGGTTAAGGTGGACACATAATATATCTGTAGTAAGGAGAGTTCAGCTATCGGTCTTTAGTAGAGTGCCTGATAGTTAATGGATGGTGGATCCCGTGACTAAAGAGTTTAGTCAGTTATTCACGTACCATTGGAGCTTCGAGCTACATGTCCATAAGGTCCCCTTGGAAGCTCAATGGCTTTAAGTTGAGAATTAGTTCTTGGTGTTGATTTGAAATGTTCAAATTGACAAAAGGTAATTTGATTATATATGATATGATCGCTGTGATGTATGAGATATATCAAGTGGAAGATTAATGTAAATGAGATTTACATTAAGTACCATGGAATAGAAAAATAGTTATGGTTTATATGTTTCATGAGATGAAATATTAAAACTATATGTTATAAATATAATATGATAAGTTGGTTATCATATATATTTATAATAATATTAATTATTGGATAATATCTCTTTTTCTCTAATAACCAATTGAGTGGGAGGTTATTGGTGGTTTCATGGTAACCATGAGATAAAAGGAAAAATGTTTTCCTAAATTTAGAAATTGTTGATTTGAGATTTTCATTCTCGAAAATTACTCATGGAAAGTTTGTCGAGTAAATAGGATTTACTAAACGATAGCTTGAAGAGACTAGATGATCGTCGAGTGTTTCTATATGATAGACACTCAGTTGGCCGATGAGCTAAACGATCGTGCAGCTTTAGCTAAACGATCGCATAGCGTTTGTTAAACAATTAGGCATCATCTATACGATAGACATTGTCATCTCGCGCTTGCTCAATAATTTACATGATTGTTCTCCTTTGGTCTCACCTCTAACCAAGTCCACACAGAGCTCACACTTCTGGATACTCACACCACGAATACCAAGGTAGCCATTGTGGTGGTGTCATACTCAACTCAACACTAGTCGAGGTTCTATGGAGGTCATTCGTTGGGTTCATTGTGTTCATGATCTTAGAGATCGCAGTGTTTAAGTTCTTTGTTGATTGTGTTGTGTTGCAGTCGGGGTGTACGAGCGTTCATGTGTTATCATGTTGTTGTGTTCGAGCTTTCGTGATCAAGGGTGTTGAAGATGAGTCTTCAAAGGTATGTTAATTCTTCTTTTGATCTTTAGAAAAGCATGTTGTAATTTCGTTGTATGCATGACTTGTTTGTTTCGTTTGTATATTGTAATTGTTAATGTTCATATACGATTAAAATTTGGAAGGATCCTTCTGCTACTCATGGAAATCCTCATGTCAGATTTCCTTCATGAGGTTAGGTCACATCAACCTCAATAGGATTGAGAAGTTTGTGAAATGTGGACTTCTAAAGAGTTTAGAAGAAAACTTCTTACCGATATGTGAATCATACCTTGAAGGCAAGATAACCAAACGATCTTTTACTAGAAAAGGTTATAGAGCCAAAGAAACCTTGGAGCTTATACATTCAGACCTCTGTTGTTTGCTGAGTGTTAGAACTCAAGATGGGTATGAAAATGAAACATAAGTCTGAAGCCCTTGACAAGTTCAAGGAGTATAAGCTTGAAGTTGAAAACTTATTAGGTAAGAAGATAAAAATACTACGATCTGATCGTAGTGGAGAGTATATGGACCTTGAATTCCAAAACTATATGATAGAACATGGAATCACGTCCAACTCTCGACCTCAAGTACACCCCAACAAAATGATGTATTGGAAAGGAGAAACATAACCTTGTTAGACATGGTTTGGTCTATAATGAGTTATGCTCATCTTCCAGACTCGTTTTGGGGTTTTACAGTGGAGACTACATGTTATATTTTGAATAATGTTCCCTCAAAGAGTGTTTCTGAAACATCTTTTGAGCTGTGGAGAGGCCGTAAAGGTAGTTTACGCCACTTCAGAATTTGGGGATGCCTGGCCCACGTGCTTGTGGCTAACCCGAAAAAGTTGGAATCACATTCAAAAGTTTACCTCTTTGTAGGCTACCCCAGGGAAATGAGGGGTGGATACTTCTATGATCCGAGTGAGAATAAGATGTTTGTGTCGACAAATGCTATCTTCTTGGAAGAAGACCACATTAGGGATCATAAACCACGAAGCAAGCTTATTTTACATGAGATTTCTAGTGAGACTACTAAGGGTTCAACAAGAGTTATTGAACATACTAATAGACAACAAGAGTTGTCGGTTCATCTAGTCAACCATCTCAAGAGTTGAGACTGCCTCGACATAGTGGGAGGGTTGCAAACCCACAAGAATGCTACATGGATTTAACTGAAGCCCAAAACATCATGTCTGATGATGGAGTTGAGGATTCATTGTCTTATAAGCAAGCAATGGAGGATGTTGACAAAGATGAGTGGATTAAAGCCATGAACTAGGAAATGAAGTCTACGTACTTCAATTCTGTCTGGGAACTTATGGATCAGCCTGATGGGGTAAAACCTATAGGGTGTAAATGGATCTATAAGAGAAAACGAGGTGTAGATGGAAAGGTGTAGACCTTTAAGGCTAGACTCATGGCAAATGGTTATACCTAGGTCGAGGGAGTGGACTATGAGGAAACTTTCTCACCTGTTGATGTTGAAGTCTATCAGGATACTCCTATCCATAGCCCATTTTATGATTATGAGCAAATGAACGTCAAGACTACCTTTCTGAATGGTAATCTCAAGAAGACCATCTACATAGCTCAACTAGAGGGGTTCATTATTCCAGATCAAGAGCAAAGAGTTTGCAAACTTAATAGGTCTATTTATGGGTTGAAACATGCGTCTAGATCGTGGAACATTAGATTTGACAGTGTGATCAAATTGTTTGGTTTTTATTAGAATGTTGGTGAGTCTTGTGTTTACAAAAAAATCATCAACAACTCAATAGCTTTCCTAGTGCTGTATGTGGATGATATCCTACTCATTGGGAACGATGTATGTTTTCTTACTGACATTAAATCCTGGCTAGCCGCCCAATTCCAAATGAAAGATTTGAGAGAGGCACAGAATGTTCTACGAATCCAGATCATTTGGGATCGTAAGAAGAAGAGGTTGTCCTTGTCTCAGGCATCATACATTGATCAAATATTGATCAGGTACAAGATGCAGAATTCCAAGAGAGGTTTATTACCCTTCAGACATGGAATTATTTTGTCTAAGGATCAATGTCCTAAGACACCTCAAGAGGTTAAGAAAATGAGACGGATTCCCTATGCTTCCGTTGTTGGAAGCCTTATGTATGCAATGTTATGTACGAGACCTGACATTTGCTATGCAGTAGGGTTTGTCAGTCGTTATCAGTCCAATCCAGGATTAGATCATTTGACGGAAGTCAAAACGATTCTCAAGTAGCTTCGGAGAACGAGAGACTATATGCTTGTGTATGGAGATAAGGATTTGATCCTCACAGACTCTAACTTTCAGACTGATAGAGATTCTTGAAAATTGACATCAGGGTCAGTGTTCACTCTAAATGGAGAGGTTGTAGTTTGATGAAGCATCAAGCAAGCATGCATCACGGACTCCACTATGGAAGTCGAATACGTAGCTGCTTATGAAGCTGCTAAAGAGGTTTTTTGGCTTAGGAAATTCCTTACAAATTTGGAAGTTGTTCCAAATATGTCTTTGTTGATCACTCTCTATTGTGATAACAACGGGGCTGTGGCAAATTCAAAGGAACCTCGGAGTCATCGTAGAGGTAAGCATATTGAACAGAAGAATCATTTGATCAGGGAGATTGTGCATTGCAGTGATGTGATTATCACGAAGATCGCATCGGAGCACAACGTTGCTGATCCGTTTACAAAGACTCTCACGACTAAAGTGTTCAAGGGTCATCTGGAGAGTATAGGTCTACGGGACATGCGACATTTTGTCTAAGGCAAGTGAGAGAAGATATTGGGGTATAGAGTATGCCCTAGTTTATTTTATATTGTACTATTTTTCATGTATTGTATATTAGCCTCCCGAAGCATTAGGATAAGTGGGAGATTGTTGGGATTGGTGTCCTAATTCTCCCAAAGTCTCGTAGTTTGTAAACAATTTATACACATTGTTATTAATAAAATAAGAGTTATTTTATTTGCATTTACTCATATCCAATAAACTAAGATTCATGGTTATTTAATGTAAACTTAAGCATGTCTATGAGACATAGAAGTGGATCATGCCTTAAGTAATAACCTAAATGGTCTGTAGTATAAGGATAAAGGAGGGATACCTTATCCTGGTGACACTACGGATACGGCCCGTTTTGTAAATGTTTACAAGTGTTGTAAACTGCTACAGATGGTTTAAATCCTGATCATTCATGTGGAAACATGCGAGCGGAAGTGTCCTATACAAAGAGTTTAAATAAGACTGGACCACAAGATGATTAGTCTCTTTATATAACGTCGTAGATAATTAAGACTTACATCTCACTAAAACAATCATAGGTGACATGACCTTAATCCTGAGTGTTTTGGAAACTCTTACCTATGAGGGTGATCCTTTGAATAGTATGGATGAAAGTGGCCATATTGCCAACTCAACAAGCCTACCTTTTTAGGGATTTGTCTGATTAGGAAGCTGGGAACTCAGTTACACAAGAAGGAATTCACTCTTTCCCCGAAGCAGGGGTAAGTAGATAAATCGCTTCCGTAAGGGCTAATTTCGAGTCTTGAACTTAGTGGCCACACCTTCTCTTTGGAAGAGAAGAGTCAATCATAGTAGGACTATGACTTATTGTTCATTAAAGGAATCAATGGTACTTAAAGAGTTAGATGTAACTACAGGGGGAAAATGGTAAATTGGCCTAGCTATACTTACGAACGATTTTTGAAGGATTATTGCACTATTGATTGGTTAATATGACACAGAAATATATCTGTAGTGAGAAGAGTGCAGCTCTCGATCTTTAGTGGATTGCCCGATAGTTACGGATGGTAGATCTCGTGACTAAAGAGTTTAGTCAGTTATTCACGTATCGTTGAAGCTTCAAGCTACAGGTCCATAAGATCCCCTTAATAGCTCAATGGGTTCAAGTTGAGAATCAAATTTTGGCTTAGTTTGAAGTGTTCAAATTAACAAGAGAAAATTCAATTATATGTGATATAATTGATATGATGTATGAGATACATTATTTGGAGGAATTAACGTAAATATGATTTACATTAAGTACCATAAAATAGAAAAAGAACTATGGTTTGAATGTTTCATATGATGAAATATTAAAACTATAGGTTATAATATAATATGGTAAGTTGGTTAACTACTTATTTATAATATTTTGATTATATGATAATTAATTATTTTTCTCTAATAACCGATTGAATGGGAGGTTATTGGAAGTTTTATGGTAATTGTGAGATAAAAGAAAAATGGTTTTCCTAAATTAGTAGTTGATTCATTGGGAAAGTACTCACGGAAAAAGAAATCAAGTAAAAGAGTTTTACTAAGCGATAGCGTTGACAAAGACTAAACGATTGTGTAGTGTTAACTATACGATAGTCTTTCAACTGCTCGTTGCTACATGATCGAGTAGCAAAGTCTATGCGATAGACTTCCGTTTACTAAACAATCGAGCACATTGTCTATGCGATAGATTGTGTTCTTATCTCCCACTTACTTGATCGTCTACTCGATCATAGACCTCCTATTTTCCTCAAGCCAAGATCATATAGAGTCCATAACTCCTGGATTCTCACACCGAGAATACCAATGTAACACTTGTGGTAGTGTCTTTACTCAGTTCGTGAATCGAGTTGGACTCGATTGGGTTCGAGGAGCATTCTGATGATTGTTGTGTCCGTGGTCGTGTTGTTTCGGTCGTTGCATTCGAGTGTTGTTGTGGACACATTAGAGATTGATCGAGGGATTCTTGAAGAATGGTTCTTCAAAGGTATGCATACTCTATCCCTTGATTCTATGGTAGCATGCTATAATTTCTATATATTCATAACTTGTTAGTTTCCATTTTGGACTGTAATTATTTGTGTTCAATCTGAATGGAATTTGGAATGATCCCTTCTACTGCTCATGGAAATCCTCGTGTTAGATTTCCTTCACTCACTTGCTATTCTATAAATCTACCAACTATGCTATGACTTTTTCACCTATGCTATGACTTACTTCTCTAACTATACTATGAGTTGAGTCCCTCTATTAACACTTAGCCAAAATTCTCCATTCTTTCCTATACTTATGGATTCAATTCCCATTTCCTTAGTATAGTTTGGACACTTAGTCAAATTTTAGTTTCTTAACTTAGCCTACAAGTCTTTATGTTGGGAATGTCTTAAAACTCGCAGTTTGTGAACATTAAACATAGTCAATTTAGGGTGTTAACCATACTGACTAACCATAAAGCAAGGATGGTCGTAGATCACAAGCTAACCATACCAAAAAAACTAATCAACCCTCTAGTGCAAAACCAAACCTCAAAACCATAGATAAAGTTTAGAGATTCAGAGAACAATTATGAAACCCGGATTTCCATTTTTTTTCCTACTTAAGCAGGAAATAAAAGGGATTAACTAAGTGAAAGTTAAATTCTATGTTGAAGTGAAGGAAATTTCTAAGTGTTTAAATAGATTATTGAATAGCTTAGAGATAAGCCATAACTAGTGAAAATTGGGTTAATTATAATGCCAAAAAGGAACTATGCGTTGGAAGCCAAGGCAAAAATGACTAAGTATTTGACAATGCATTGGTATGGTGCCATGCGTTAGCCATAAAGCTTTTAGAGCTTATTTGGCGCGTTGAAGGAAGTCAAAGTGCGGCTAAGAGAAACGCATGTGGCAGCCAATGTCTTGAGAGGTTAGAACAACGTATGCGACACGATGGATGCGATGGTTGCGGCAATACTATGCGAGGGCATGCGGTGATGCTACACGATGGATGCGTCGATGCTACGCGAGGGGATGCGGCGATGCTATGCGGTGATGCTACGCAGCAGCCTTACTACACAATGGATGTGGTGGCCTTGCTAAAGTATGAGCTAGGTGATGGAACGAGCTAAGGTGGATGCATGGTGAATGTCCTTGCGTTGCTAAGGCTTGCGATAATAAGGTTTATGAGGTTGGTTGCGTTGGTCATAAGGGATGCGTTAGCAAGAACCTAGGCGATTGTGAGCTATGCCTTGAGGTATTGAGTTGAGAACCAATTCGACCCAAAGGTTGCTATGCGTTGGTGATGTGCTATGCATTAGACATCCAAGGGCATGTGGGCACATAGGACAAGGCTAATAGTATGCGTTGAAAGGGTGTTGGCCATTATCCTAGTTGAGCGTATAGGGCAAAAGTAAGCTATGCGGAAGTGAAGGATATGCCGCCAAGAAAGAGCCTTGCGAGCATCTAGTATATGCGACCAAGTTGCATCAATGGAATGCTCAAGGTAAGGTTAGATGAATGCATATGAAGTTAGAAGGATGTATATAAAGGATGACCGCATATGGGATTGGATGGACGCATTCAAGGACGTCATCCAGACATGTGGCTTGTTAGGAAGAAGTCTTAGGCCTTAAGTAAATGAGGTGGATACACAAGAAGACATGCAAACTTAAGGGTCATGCGTTGGTAAAAGGGGAAGAGGACACCTTGGATTGCGATGACGCAAGGTTGCATTAATAGTGTAAGGAAAGGACACTTGGACATGCGGCCAAATAGGAGGTGTCGGCCTTAGAAAGATCTTGGACGCCTATAAATAGGGCCAAGGACTTCAGATGAGAACTCAAATTCTCTTCAAAGGACATAAAGAAGAGGGTATGAGGTCTAATTGGAAGGAGGCTATGCATTGATAGTAAGACCATGCGTTGGTCAAGAGGTTCCAAGAAGGGAAGATGTTGTCGGACAGGAAGGTCTGGAATTAGCATCAACTTGGGACGAGGAGTTCTCCCAAAATACTCGTGCGTTTGGAGTGATATTAAAGCCAACTGAAAGCTATGAGAGTCTAGTTTTCAGGGTAGGGCTTCCAGAGAAGAAGCTCTAAGGAATCTGGCTAGAGAATGAGAAAAAGATAGAAAGGTTGAGTTGTCGGGTAAGCTTGGGTCAGTCATGATGTTTTGGTGATTCTGGCCAAACCACGAGGATTTCTGAGCTACGATTTTGAGGTAATCCTGAGACATTTTAGAGTATGTTTGTAAAAGAAAGTAATCTGAGGTTTAAATTGAATCTGGAATTTAGGGTTCAAAAGAGAAGCCCGAGAAGATCAAGGAACTTTTAAGAGAAAGATTCTTATCCTTACCAATGTGAGTGGTACTTTCCTTTCAGTCTTAAAGCATATCTTTTAGAGTAAATTGTATATACTTATATTATGAATGAGTACCTAACATATGAATGAGATTATGTGATCGGGATGGTCAGGGGGTCAATAGACCTAGTTCCTGAGCCCGTAAGTAAAACCTCACGAGATGGTCTGGGGATCGAGAGGTCTAGTTCCTGAGCCTATGGGAGGAACCTCGTATGGGATGGTCAGAGGACTGACGAGCCTAGCTTCTGAGCCCATGCGCAGGGAGCTATGTGCACATAGGAGACATTGGGAACAAAATGGAACTCAGCAGAGTAAGCATTCATGATTAATATTACTTAACTATCTAACGTGTGCGTAGGTAGAGAATAAACTCATTCTAAGTAGTTATCAATTTAGCTATCTACCGTGCGTGTAGATAGAGTTGAGAACAGACTCATTCAAGGCTGAGATTTGAATGTAATCTCGTATTTATGATATGCTTGTTATTTATGAGTTGAAATAGACTTTAGAAGTTACTTACCACTCACTGAGCTTTATGAAGCTCATTCTGTTATTTCATGTTTTTCTTCCTAGGTAGCAAAAGGTGAGGAGTTCCAGGGTGCTGCTAAGGTCAAGGTCTGCCATATGCCACAGTTACACTTTTGAAGGGTTTTACAGTTGTTGTTGTAAACTTTGTAGTTAAGTCTTGGAGTTGTATAACCGTTACATTGTTGTAATATAAAATGGGTCTGCTTAATCAGTTGTTGTTTGCCACCTTGACTTAATCAGTTGGTTGTTGAATTTGTTCATTGGTATCAGAGTTATTTCCACAAGAATTATTAGGCAGTAAGTGTCAACAAAAGGGTTGATAACTGCTGCAGTCATGTCCTTTCCTAGGCTCATAGAGTAATCTGAGATGGGGTGTGACAACGATGAAGCTCGAAGTTCATATTGATAAGCGATCTTTGTGAGGTCTACTGTACTTTTGCTTTTACCCTAGAAGAGCGTGAGGCGATAGATAGGGTTTGGTCCTTCTTTTCGCAATAAAGATATTATTGAAATTTCTTTCAATAAAGATGTTATTGAAGATGTTATTGAATTGCATCCATTCCTAAATATAATAAACTAACCCATGGCTATAATATGAAATCTTAAACTTTATGTAGAGACATAAAAGAGGATCAAGTTGTAGTATATAGCCAAAAAGGTCTATAAGCATATGGATAGGGTTGGATACTTTATCCTGGGGACACTATGGATGCGGCCCACTTTGTATATTGATATAAACGATGTGATCCCAAAGTCGTTCATGTGGAGATATGTGAGTGGGGAATCCTATGCAAAGGATGTTTGCTTAAGATCGAACTATGAGATAGTCACTTTTCTTTATAATGATCGTTTACTATTAAAACTGACTATTTCAATTCGATGACCTAAGGTAACTTGATCTTAATCCTGAGCTAACCATGAACTTCTATTTATTCGAGATTATCCTTTGCATAGATGAGAGTGGTTCAACATTGCCGCTCAATAAGCCTCCCATTTTAAGGGTAAAATCAGATAGATAGCTAGGAACATAATCTTGCAAGACAGAATTCACTCCTACCTGTCTTAGGGTTAGTAGATAAGTTGTTCCCTTAAGAATCAATCCCTGGTCTTAAACAAAGGGGCCCTGCCCTCTTATGGCTGAGAGAGATTCGGTTTATGAGTTGGACCATAAACCAATTGTTCAATAGAGAATCCATGGAGACTTAAGGAGCAAGATGTATTACAGAGGTAAAACGGTAATTTTGACCTAGTTGGAATATGAACGACCTGTGAAGGATCGACTTACTAATTATGCTTAAATCAAGTAGATAGAAATATATCTACAATGAGAAAAGTGCAATTACTGAGCTATAGTGGTGTGTCTCGGTAGTTAACGAATATTGATTAATTCGGTTTAAAGAGTTTAAGCAATTAATCTCAAATCATTGGAGCTCATGACCTGTAGGTCTATTAGGTTCCTCTATTAGCTCGTAAAAGGATTAAACTTTAGAATAGCGTGTTGAGAGAATTTGAAATGTTCAAACTCGATTTAGGGTTTGGATTGATGAATTGATTAAACCATATAATATAGTGAGGAATATTTCTCTCTCTTAGCTACCACCATAAAGCCTTTAGTAAACTTCCATGTACCATTATAGAAGGTATTGCAAAAACTTTCCTCATCAAGCTTACCTATAGAAATCAAATTAATGTGAATATGAGGAATATGTTTTACATTCTTCAAAATTAGCTTAGAACCTTTTTTGTTCTCCAAGTGTACATCTCCGATGCCAACTGCTTTTGTTGATCCGTCATTATTCATCCTAACACCGCCAAAATCACCAGGTGTATAGGATGCAAAGAAATCACTTTTTAATATAGCATGAACTAAGACGCCACTATCTATCACCCAACTGCTCTATTATGTAGCAAGATCTATAACATCACCATCGAATAAGATGTAAAAATCTTTAGGGGCTACAGTAATTGTGTCTACATTACTGTCATCGTCATTCTTCTTTTCCTTGTCTTTATCATTTTTATTGTCCCTTTTAAATTTTCAATAATGCTTCTATATATGCCCTTTCACATGATAACAATGGCACTCAACATGTGCAAACTGATCACTTTTACTTTTGCTTATGTCTTTACCTCTCGGACCTTTGCTTTTACTCCTCCCCCTTCTTTCAGTAACGAGAACATCTGATTGTAAAGAAGAGCCTTGTGACTTTCTTCTCATCTCCTCGTTCAACACGCTATTCTTTGCTAAGTCCATACTTGGTATACCATTTGAGGTTAAGTTTGACAAGGAAGTTCTAAATATCTCCCACGAGTCCGACAATGTACCAAGGACCCATAACTCATGTTCTCATCTTTAAACTTGATATTCATCCTAGATAACTGATTCATGATACCTTGGAATCTATTCAATTGATCTAACATGGATGTTCCATCTTCATACTTCAACTTCATCATTTGTTTAATCAAAAACATTTTATTATTACTAGTTTTAGGGGAACATAGCGACTCAAGCTTGTTCCACATAGTCCGTGCATGAGTTTCTTCATTAATATTGTTTAGAAAATTATCTTCTACCCAGAGTCTCATAATCCTACACACTTTCTATGATATACTTTCCATTCCTTATCCGTTTTATCGGCAGTCTTCTCTTCAGAACAGACTGGAAGATGCAAATCATTCATATATAAAATATCTTCCATTTTTCTTTTTCAAATTTGATCATTTGACCCATTAAGGGTAACCATCTTAGTTGAACTAGTATCCATATTCAACACGAGAAAATCACAATTAAATTAACCAACGCTCTGATACCACTTTGTTGGGATAAACACTATATCATGGATCAATTATCCCCTCTTATGTGAATATAATAGAATACTAATCAACTAGAATCAACAATAGTAATCAAGTAAGGATACAAGCAATTTTAATGTGGAAAAACCTCCTCAATATGAGGAGTAAAATACCATAGACCGAAGTCAAAATCTCCACTATAATCAACAATAGGTACAAACAAGTTCTCCTTAGCCACAACTAGAGGCGTACACTATATTTCAAGATTAACAAGCTCGACAACAAATGGCAACAATAGAGATGAAGAAATTAGAAAGATCTCATTATAAGTGGCAAACAGATGTCTACTAGAATCTTATTGTAGATAGCTCCAAACAAAATTTTCATCGTCTAGATTGAAGACCCTTGTGTCATAAACATGCTGTCAAAATTTTAGCTTGACCAGACCATGCATCAACCCTCAAAACGGCTGAAAAATGGTGTTGAACGGAAAATTTTCTTTTCTGTATTTTTCTCCTACTGCTGTTACTCTTCTTTCGATTTTCATATGTAACTCCATCGACTGCTAAAAGTTTAAACATAAAAAATTAAAAAAAATCTAAAAGCCCACCTTTGGGCCTTTATTGGGCTTTCACTAAAAGTGAAATAAACCCAACATCTCTATCATCAGAGGAAATATTATTATTTCCAAAATTCAAAAGCCAAAAAATCTAATGGCCAGACTTTATATAGTCTCCCAAAATTCAAATGTGTCACATCATAAATCTTAGTAAAATGGCTAAAATACTCTTATTTAATATTTTTAAGAAAGAAAAAAAATTTAAAAATAAGAACATTGTATCAAATTTATTAAATATAATATAATTAATAATTTGATGTCTTGGATGGTTCATATTAGAGTTTCACTTTGGCTACTTATCCATTCTTTTATGGCCATCTAAATTTACGTCATTATCAACAACCTTTTAAAATTAACAAAATAAATAAAAACTTAACTGTTGTTGGCTCTTCCAGTACAAATTAACAAGCAAAGCAACCATTCTCACCTAGACTGAATTTCCAACCATAATAGCCCTATACACAAAAGAAAATATTTTGTATGGTAGCCACAAATTTAAACTAATAAAAAATCAATCTCATGATTAAATATAAGAAAATATTTCACAAACTTAAGATTTATAAATCTGCGGTTCATCTCAGTCTTCCTAAGCACTCCAAACACAGGTTTCTTAAATTCAAACTTCTAAAACCTGCACTACAAACACAGTTATCTTAAACCCAGGCTACCTAAACCTCCCAGCTTAACCATCAGTCTTAAAATTTCCAGGCTTAACATTCAAAACCTACACACCAAACGTCCCCTTATGTAATAACAGGTGGAATGATCACAAGTATGACTTATAAACTAGTAGTTTTATTGAGTCTCCTAGTTGCATATTGAACTTGTTTTAGTAAACTGGTGTTCTTTTGTCGTCTTTTCTCACTTTGTTGACATAGGAAATTCCTTCATTTTTGAAGTAAGATAGCAATATGTGACGAAACTTTATTTTTAAGTTTAGCCTTTTGATTTTCTAATGGGGCTATAAAAATTTAGAGTTATAATATTTAGATTTTTTCTTTTTTATCGGGGGCTATAAAAATTGAGAGTTAGATTTGTCTCTTTGCTTTGCATTTTGCACATTTTTAGAGTTTGTGGAATATGGTTGAGAACAACGTAGGGACTTTGCTTTTTGTTGGTATATTCCTTGATCTTTTCAACTAATAACTATTTTTATTGTAGGATTTTTGAGTGTTTGATCTTCCATTTTGGTTAAACCTATAAATGACGTTGATTATGGGTTATTCTTGCAATGGAACTATGCTCGAAATCTAGCAATATGCTGCAACTGCACTAGTAAGTTATTTCAAATTTCACATCCCTTTCTTCAGCTGAATCTCACTAGTAAGGTATTTCGACCATTGAGTTCTCTATTTTTCTTATAGGTTCTTCTGTTTCTGAGACGTTGATTTCTTGTTCTGCTTTTTGCTTCTATCGGAGGGAACTTCACACACGAAACCAATTTTAACGGTATTGAAGTGTTGTTGTTTTCCAATCTTGGTGAGTTCCAAGAGGTATGCCTCTCATGTACCTTTTTGTTGTAATCTATACTATAACATACATCTCAATATTGTGTTTGTGTGGTTTGGTTTCTCTTCATACACATCAGTTGGGTACTTTTCTAACACACCATTTGTCATTTAAACTGCTTTTGATTCTTAACATGCTGCCAAACTAATAATTACATAAAGATAAACAATCCTTAAACTTGTATGGATGGTATGTATCCTTGATTATAATGATCTTTGTCTGGTTGGATGAAGGTGGTAGAGTTTCCTGTTCATTATTAGAGCTTAAAAGTACCCATCTGATACTTCACCTTTTTTGGTCATGCATCTAATGAATGAAGATTTTTACTCCTAGTTCAACATGTGACATGTCCTTGATCTTTGTAAAGATGCAATGAGGATCTTGATCATCTTTTTGGTGTTCTTAGTGATTATGTTTCGGCAGCCTAGACTTGTTTATTTTAGTCATTTGGCCTCAACGTTTGATGTAGATCTTATATGGATTTTTAGAATTTTATATGTTCTCTCTTTTTTAGTGTTTGTAAATGAGTTGCTCAGTTTAAAGGAGTTTGTTTCTTTGTTTACACTTTCTTTTTCTCCTCCTTGTTCCACATCAAAGTAATCATGAGTCATCGAGTTTAGTTGAATGAATGCCTAAATATCCAATGTCACAAATGAACTAATTACTATTGAATTTGAAGTATAAACTAGTGTCTTGAAACATGTGCTATTTAACTATGTTGTTAAGTATTGGTTCAATTAGTTGAGCTTTGTTATGGTCTTATAATTGTCATTTTCTTCTCTTATTTGTACTTGAGAATGATACGAACTTATGAATAATATTTAGCACTACTTCTCATTTTTGTAGATTGTTTGGTGTCAGTAGATTTTCTTTATTTGTTTAATTCATTATTATTGATATTCACATAATCATATATTGATATATATTTTATATATTTATGTAGGTGATGGAATGATATCTTAAAGCAAAAGAGAACTAATTATTAGGGGTATTCATGGGTTGGATTGGATTGAGTTGAAAGATTTCTTAGAACAATCCAATTGTTCGAGTTGTAAATTTTTTCAACCAAAATAACTATTATTAAAAAATGAACTCAACCCAACCCGATTAGGTTGGTTCGGGTTAATTGGGTCATTTATTTAAAATTGTATTCTAAAAAGAAGCAAAACGTAAATATGTAAAAATCTAATTTGATGTTTTTCATGTATTGAATTAAGATTAGCAACTCAATTTCAATTTATATAGTGAAATTTTTCTTTCTAAAGTGCAAATAAACTACTTTTAAGAGTTGTTAAATAATAAATTATTCAAAAAATATTGGAATTAAATAAAATTAAAATCAATATATGTATAAATAATTATGTTATAAGTAATAAAAAATATATATTAAAGTTAATAATAAATTCGGATTGGTTCGAGTTGGTTTGAGTTATATTAGGTGAACCCATGAACCAAACCAACCCATAAAAGTTTCATTTACTTGAACCCAACCCAACCCAATCCAAATGAGTTGATAACCCAACCCAAACCGCACGGGTTGGGTTAGGTTGATCCGTTTTTTCGGATGGTTTTTTGAACACCCTTACCAATTATGGCAGTTCAACTACATGATAATATAATCTTGAACACTTAATGACTTGTCTATTTTTAGAGCTAATTTATGTTGGTAATTACATTAAATGAATACTTTATCTAGTTTGTATTGGTTGGACAACAATTTTATTCTATTGAGTTATTGAATATTTTATTTTGTAATGTACTAGAATTTGAATGAAAGTTATGAAATTTAATGTGCTATGAAGTATTTCATGTATGTAGACCTCAATTAAAAATGAGTACTTGCAGTAAAATTTATCAAAATCTATTTAAATTACAAATTATTGTTGAGAAAAAAATTTATATCTTTTATAACATGAGTAAAAGCTACAGAAAAATTTATATAGCAAAAAATAAATGCTACAAAAGGTTATTACAATAATAATGAGATCGTTTTAAATATAAAAAAATATATCTAAAAATATTTACCCTTTATAACAAAAAGTTTCAAAGTACAAACACTTTTAACTGTAAAGTGTAAATATTTATAGGATTTTTCTTTTTATAAGAATTTCTCCATAATAATATTAATTATTAAAGATTAAATAACATTTCTATAGCATATAATTACAGCTATAAATACCTATATTATAACATTAAAAAATGCTATTATATGATAAAGATAACACATTATTTTAGCTATATAAATATATTATAGCTTTAATAAAAAAAAAAAACCCTATTGTGTTTTTAAAGCAACGTATATAAGTTATATCTTTATACTCTATTATAACATTCATTATAACTCTACAAAAATGCTATAAAAAGTCCAGACTTTTAATAATATGGACTATCAGGACCTTCCACAAAGGTTATAAACGATTTATTATAACTTTTTTCGTTAACTATCGTATCCATTATTTCTTGTAGTGACTCAAAATTGTGCTAACCTCATCACCAATCATGATTGAGCTAGATTGGACCAACTCTTTTGAGTTGATATGTGATGCAAGTGACTTTGCAGTTAGACAGTGTTAGCACAAAAGATAGACAAGATAATGCATATAATATTGTATGCTAGCAAGACCTTAAATGTAGTACAAGTTAATTACATAACAATTAAGAAGTTGTTAGTAGTGGTGGGAGCAAAAGTGACATATTTTGTTGGAGTTGACATGTAATTAGAGGAAGCAAACATAATCATTAAGCACCCTAATTCATCAATTTTAGCATTTATGAAAGTATGTTCAAAAACTAAAATTAGGGTTTGATGAATATACCTTTGAAGACCTTCTTCAATTCACAAATTCAGCTCCAATCTTCATTTCAAAAGGATGTAGACCACCACTTGATCTTCTTTACTATTCTCTTCGATTTAAGATTGGATTGTGGGATCCAAAATGAGTTCTAATTTTGAGAAATCTTTGAGGAAAATGATTGGTTTTTAGCTTGGAGAGTGAAGAACTTTTTTCCAACAATTCAACTCTAAAAACCAAAATGCATACCCATTTCTCAGCAAAAAGAAGCTGATTTTAATCACTTTCTTCATGCAAATCCCAATTGCTACCTACTTCAAAGGGGTTGAAAGGTGTTTGAAAGTAGGATAATTTCACTTAGTAGAATTTTCAAAATGAAAACAATTTTCTTTCTAATTTTGAAACTCATTTTCAAAATTAATTTAGAAAAATCAATTTTTATTTAAAATCAATTTTCAAAATTTAATTTAAATTAAATCAAAATTGATTTTGTTTGAATTTTCATAAAATTCAATTTTTAAATTAATCAATTAAACAATTTAATTAATTAATATAATTTAATATATAATATTAAATTATTTAACCATCAATTCCACAAACATAAATCCTTATTCATGTAATTTTAATATTTAAATCATATTTAAATATTATTCAATTCTCTAATTTCGTTTAATTCGATAATTAAACGTGTAATTATACCGTATATAATTACTGATTCCCTCAATTTAAATTTGAACATTTTAAATTCTTTCATCACTCTATTCTCAGGTTTAATTCGTTTGTGAGCTAATAGGTGAAGGAACTTTAAATAGAGAACTAGTGAGCGGAAGCGGATCGTTCCAAATCCCATTGAGAAAGAATACAAACAATTACAATCTAACGGAAGAGATTATGCATAATCAATAAATTACAAGCATGCTTCTTAAAAGAACAAGGGATAGAGTATGCAAACCTTTGAAGAACTCTTTCTTCAAGTATCCCTCATTCGTTCAACAACACGATCTCGAACTCAATGATCTGAACAACCAAGAGCACAAACTGAAGAATCCTCGATCACTATCGAGTGCAACTTAATCCTCGACCCTCGAACGGAACAAGAACACCACCACAAGAGTTACCTTGGTACTCTTGGTATGAGAATCCAGGAGTTGTGGGCTTTGTGTGATTTTGGATAAAGGAATGAAGGAGGTAAACGATCGAGTAAGTGGGAGAAGGAAGAAGTCTATCGTATAGACTTAATACTTGATCGTGTATAAGAAGAAGCATATCCTATAGACTTGCTACTGGATCGTGTAGTAACGAGTAACTATCATATAGTAAACTCAGTACTCAATCGTATAGTCTGTGAGATGCTATCATCTCTTAGTAAAACACTTTTACTCGATAGTCTTTCTTTTTGTGAGATCGATTCAATGAATCTTCAACCATCGATTTTGGAAGACCATTTTCCTTTTTATCTCAAGTTACAATAACCGTGCATAACCTCCCACTCAAGTCGGTTATTAAAGAAAAAAATTAATTATCATATAATTAATATATTATAAATAAATATAATAACCAACTTATCATATTATATTTATAACCTATAGTTTTGATATTTCATCATATGAAATATATAAACCATAGTTTTTTCTCTATTTTATGGTATTTAATATAAATCATATTTATATTAATTCCTTTAATTAATAATGTATCAAATATATCATATCAATTATATCACATATAATTGAATTTCCTCTTGTTAATTTGAACACTACAAACTAACCCAAAATCTAATTCTCAACTTGAACCCATTAAGCTACCAAGGGGACCTTATGGACCTGTAGCTTGAAGCTTCAACAGAACGTGAATAACTGACTAAACTCTTTAGTCACGAGATCCACCATCCGTTAACTGTCGAACACTCCACTAAAGATCGACAGCTGCATTCTTCTCACTACAGATATATTCATGTATCCATATTAACCAATCAACAGTGCGATAACCCTTCACAAATTGCTCGTAAGTACAACTAGATCAATTTACCGTTTTGCCCCTATAGTTACATCTAACTGCTTAAGTACCACTGATTTCTCTAATGAACAATAAGTCATAGTCCTATTATGACTGATCCTCTCTTCCCAAGAGAGGGTGTGGCCATTATGTTCAAGATCTGGAATCAGCTCTTGAGGGAGCAATTTATCTACTTATCTTTGCTTCGGAGAAGGAGTGAATTATGACTTGTGTAACTGAGTTCCCAGCTCACCAATCAAACGAATCCCCAAAATGGTAGGCTTGTTGAGTTGGCAATCTAATCACTCTCACCTATACAAATCCAAGGACTGCCCTCATGAGCAAGAGTTTCCAACTCACTTAGGATTAAGGTCATGCCACTTATGGTCATTCTAGTGAAATGTAAGTCTCAATTATCAACGACGTTATATAAAGAGACTAATCATTTCGTGGTCCGATCTTATACAAACTGTTTGTATAGGATACCCCCGCTCGCATGTCTCCACGTGAATGGTCAGGATCAGACAATTTGTAGCACTTTACAATACTTGTAACATCTAAAAAGCGGGTCGTGTCCGTAGTGTCACAAAGATAAGATATCCCTCCTTTATCCATCTACTACCGACCATTTAGGTAATTACTTAAGGCATGATCCACTTGTATGTCTCCACATACATGCTTAAGTTACATAAAATAACCTTGGATCTTAGTTTATTGGATTGAGTAAATACTTATAAAATAACACTTGTTTTATTAATAACAATATGTTTACAGAATGTTTACAAACTATGAGACTACCAGGAGAATTAGGATACCAATCCCAATAATCTCCCACTTGTCCTAAAGCCTCAGGAGACCAAGGTACAATACAATATAGTACAAAATACAATAAACTAGGGCATCTCTATACCCTAGTAACAGTAGGGGGGATCTAATGGACCTAAGATTAACCGACTAAACTCTTTAATCTAGTTAACCAATATTCATTAACTACCTGGTCACTCCACTAAAACCTAGCTATTGTAGATATATTTTTGTCCACTTAATTTAATCATAATCGGTAAGTCAACATTTCACAGGTTGTTCATAATAACGACTGGGTCAAAAGTTATTTTACTCCTGAGATTACATCTTATTCCTTAAGTCCTACTAATCCTCAAATGAACAATTGGTTTGTGACCCAATCACTAAAACGAGTCCCTCTCGGATCAATGAAAGGGTGAGGCTCCTTGTTTAAAACCTAAAGCCAGAACTTAAGAGAACAACCTCTCTATTATCCCTAAAAGTGAGTAAAAGTGAATTCCATCTTGCACCCTATGTCCCTAGCTATCTACTCAGTCTTACCCCTGAAATGAAAGGTTTATTGAGCCAACACAGTTGTGTCAACCCTCACCCATACAAATCAAAGGATAATCCCAAATAAATACGAGTTTATAGTTAGTTCAAGATTAAGGTTAAGTTACCTAGATCATTGCTTTGAAATGGTCTGTCTTAAATAGTAAACAATATTATAAAGTACGAGTAACTAATTTTTTGGTCCGATCTTATACAAACTCTTTGCATAAAACACTCCCACTCGCATGTCTCCACATGAACGAATCAGGATCATTTCGTTTGTAGCACTTTATAACAGTTGTAACATCTACAAAGTGGGCCGCATCAGATAATGTCCCCAAAATAAGGTTCCTAGCCTTATCCATATACTATATACCATTTTGGCTATTTACTCGAACTTGATCCACTCTTATGTCTTCACATAAAGTTCAAATACTCATGTAATAACCATGAATCTTAGTTTATTGGATTTAGATTATTTCTAAAATGAAATAAGCAATTCATGCATTCAATAACAACTTCATTGAATCAAAATTTCAATAACATCTATATTGATTAACAAAATAAGTTTATTGTTTAAAACCATGAATTTTAGGACATAAAACCCAACATACTTATCACTCTGCTCTCAAATACTTACTACTAAAGAAAGCAATGCAAAACCAAGATTGATTAGATGAGTATTGTTGCTTCAAAAGTTTAATTTAGAAATACAGGAGAGAAAAAGAACTGAGAACCAAGTTGATATCGCATGTCCAGGTTAGAACAAGAAGTTCAAATGAAAGAAATAAAGAAGATAACACATATGTTTGCATATGAACAATTCTTATCGGTTGAAGTATTGACAACCCCTGGTATGCTGAAATCGTAAACTACCTAGTCAGTGGACCCCTTTCTCTAGATTCAAATTCACGCAAGTAAAAAAATTTCTTTCATTATATTAATAACTATTATTGGGATGAACAATATGTTTATAAGTTAAAGGCATATCAAAATATGGAAGAGGTGCGTGGTAGAAGATGTGTTGCAAGTATTGGATGCATGTCATATAACTTAACGTGGAGGACATTTTGCATCAATGGAGACATTAGAGAAGGTTCCAAAGTGGGCATTTTTTGGTTAACACTCTTCAAGGATGCCCATGAGTTTGCAAAAATGTGCGACAAGTGTTAAAGAACAGGGATTTATCCGCCAGAAATGAAATACCAATGAACTACATCTTATGGGACATTTTCCTCAATCTTTTGGAAATGTATACATCTTATAAAGTGTGAATTACGACTCCAAATTAATCGAATTTGTTGCAGCAACAACTAATGATGCAAAAGATGTGAAGAAGTTTTGCTTAATCTAAGAAAATGACAGATGAATATGTTTGAGATTGGATTTCATGATATAACAGAAAGTAGTTGGATAGTGAAATTTGGATAAGATGAAGTAGATTAGATTATCTTATGAATCATGATTGAAATAATGAATTAATTCTACGTAAATTCATAGAAATAGTATCGATGATGAAAAACACCATACAACATATATCGATTAATTATGCACTTTTGAGTTTGATATTGAATTGGCCATTTGTAAATTTGAAAATTGGATTACGCAATTAGGCAAAGGGGTGGAGAGTGGTGTTTAAACTGGGGTTAAGGTGGATTTTTTATTATTATTATTATTATTTTTTGGAGTAATAACTAGGGTTTAAGGTTTGACGGTTGAAAACGGAAAAAGAAAAACCCCACTCTGCCACTTCTCTTTTCTCTGTCTGATCACCACCTTCGTCCTCTTCATCCGGCCACTCTCAGGCAGGCGCCGCTGCTTCATCGCAGATCATCTCCGCCAGTCGCCGTCGCTGGCAAGTTTTTGAGTTTTCTTCGTTTCTCTTTCCCACTCATTCACGGTTTCTCTTCTCCTCACAGCACCGCCGTTCACCGCCCTCACTGGACGCCGCTCGCCGCTTCCGTCTAGTGGCCAATCACTGCCGCTGGATTCGTACCGCGGACGGGTAAGAATCATCCGTTCTGTGTAAATCACATTACCCATAGATTGTAGAGTTCAAATATTAAGTTCGAACCTTTTCGAACATGAACCAGCAAGAAATTAAGCTTTTCAGCATAATTTAGTGGGTAAGGACTCATTTTATTCATTTCCAAACTCGTTTTAAGTGCTGTTAGTTAGGCTTTGGCCTTTGAAATTCTTCCTGTTGTGATTTCGAGCTAATTTTGGACAAATTGACGCATAAGCTTAAGACTGGGTTAATATGGCTAAGTAATAGCATTTAAATTGAGTTTCAAAGTAATTTTGGTTGAAGTTCTTAGTTATGAAAAATTGTTTCATTTCGGCAAAGGACTTTTAAGTTGGGTCAAACTAGTTAATAAAGCCTTTGTCCATTCCCAATTGTATGAAAGCTTCTAAGACAGCCCCTTTGTCCATTACCAATTCTGAAACTAGAGAACTATTCAAACAAAGGGACTATCTTAGAAGTTAGGTCGTTTCACTCTCACTCTTCATCCTTTATAGATTTCTTAAATCTCCATTGCTTAATTTAGGTCTAGTATTTCTGAAGGGGGTGATATTCTCAATGGCAAAGAAGAGGAAGCGGAGTGAGACTTTGCCAACAGTATCGACTAAGAAGGACGAAAATGCTCCTGAGAGACCCAAGCGGACGCTCATGGGTTGGAAAGACAGAGAAGTGGCTAAAGAGTGTGAAGCTGGTTCTGATCATGCTGTCTTTCGGAATAAAGAAAAGGTTCTTGTCACTTGTTCCCGCCGAATCAATTTTAGGTATGAAATATTGTTGAAACAAGTTGGTTTAGTTTAGCTTTCTGTTACTTGTTCTGCCGAATCAATATACAGGATCAGTAGTTTGTAAAGTAACTTTTCACTCACCAACCAAAAGTTTTTCTTTCCCCATAAGAATTTTTGGCAATTTTATTAACCTTTGTGATTGATTAGGTATCGGCATTTGATGTTGAATATGGTATCACTTTTGCCACATTGTAAGAAGGATAACAAGGTGGAGTCGAGGTCCAGCAAAGGTGCCACACTGAATGAGCTGGTTGAGCTCAAGGGTTGTTCTTCCAGCCTATTTTTCGAGGTTAAAACTTTTGCTTCGCACTCTGTCCACATGTAAACTTGGAATTCAATTCATAATCTGGAATCTGTAAGGTACATTGTTTTTAAATTTTTCTTTTTGATTAAGATTTAGGATGATAACTTTTTGGTTTTTGTTGTGGTACGAGGATGTTTTAAGTATTCTTTTCTTTTTCATTTTATTATTTTCCTACATCCCTTTTCGTCGTGTTTGTACATTGTAATCACATGACTTGTTTTTCTACTTGCTGATCCTTTTCTAACTAATTCCAGTGCAGAAAACATAAAGATCTCTATTTATGGATGGCAAAGTGCCCTAGTGGGCCATCTGTGAAGTTTTTAGTTAATGCCGGTAATTTTAACGTGTATTCAAATTTTATTACTGGGTGACTGAAATTATATTGGATTTCTTTATTAAACGCAGTTTTCTTACTTTTCCATTTTTGCTTTCAGTGCATACAATGGAAGAATTGAAGCTTACAGGGAACCATCTGAAAAGTTCCCGTCCAATTTTGACATTTTCATCAAATTTTGATAAAGATGTCCACTGGAAACTTTTGAAGGAAATAATTGTTCAGGTATCAATTGCTAAGTTTTTTCTTCAGCAATTCATTTACACGTGGATCAGTGTGCATCAAATATCAGTTTCCTTCAATCCAAAGTGAACATGGTATTAAATTGATAAAATATTGCTTGCACGACTATAGTTGAATTATCTTCTTTCACTTTTCTTGATGATAGTTGGTTTTAATGAAAAAAATAGAAAATGAAAAATATTTGTGAATGCACTTCTTTCATGTAATGAACCATGGCATAAGAATATGGATTAGTGTGGCACTGTGGCCATATTAGTTTGATTTGCTGCGTATTTTACTATGTTGTGAGAAATATGTAGGTCATAGCTGCTTCTTCAAATAATGGTATTTTTGTTTACAAATCCTATGAACTCTCGTTTTAACATGGCATGATTTTAGCTCAGCAACTTGTTTTCTCCTCAGATTTTTGGAACTCCAAAGGAGCATCGGCATTCTAAACCATACCATGATCATGTGTTTGTTTTCTCCATTGTTGATGACCATATCTGGTTCCGGAATTACCAGGTATGCTTTATTTATTATCTACTTGCTACGAAATTTAATGCCTATTGTGGATAGCATCCAAAACCACAACCTCCACTTCACACCCAAACAACGCACTGGATGTTGTCTTTCTTGAGTCGCAATTATTGTCCAATAGCTTAGACCTTTTGTATATAGTTGATATTGATGAGACCAGGAATAGCATAACAAACAAGAATGAGATGAGAAGGTTTCCTCTTTAAATACCTCGACAAGATTTAAATTTCCTTACTTTTTGTAACAACCCCACCTCCTAGGACTACTAAAAAGGGGATCGTTACTGCATGCATACATAAATATTCGCATCGAGGAAAATAAAGTAAAAATAAAATAGAATAATCATGATTTTGAACTGCTTTAAGTATATAAGAAAATGTTCTGCCATTATCTCAAGATCTTAAATCGTTTGACCCGGGTACCCTTTTTAACATGAAATAAATTACATATAAAAAAATTATAATAAAATCATAAATGTAATAAAATCAAAACATGAGAAAATATAAAGGGTCAAATGCGGAAGCGAATTCTGGTTCATTTAGCACTGTCACGAATTCCTCTTGTCAGTCGCCCGAGTATCCTTGCCCTTACCTGAAAAAAAAAATAAAGATAAAGGCTGAGTATAAAATACTCAGTAAGTGATCCCATTACCGGGATCCGGCTATGCATCCATGAGCAAAGAAAGATAGCCCGTGGCTCATACAGCTACATCGATTTTTTATGATGAAAGGAAAACCAAAAGACGTACTATCTTGCCTTGATACGCATGTCTAGCGGCTCGTAGGCACACCGTCAAACATGAAAATAACATGAACGTGAACCCCTCGACTCACGCATGTCTAGCGGCCCGTAGGCACACCGTCAAACATAGAAATAACATGAACGTAAACCTGTCGGCTCACGCATGTCTAGCAGCCCGTAGGCTCACCGTCAAACACGAACATAACATGAACGTATACGTATCGGCTCATGCATGTCTAGCAGCCTGTAGGCACCTCATCAAACATGAAACATGAAAAAAGTAACATGAACGTAAACCTGTCGGCTCACGCATGTCTAGCGGTGCCGTAGGCACACCGTCAAACATGGAAAAATAACATGAACGTGAACCTTTCGACTCACGCATGTCTAGCAGCCCGTAGGCACACCGTCAAACATGAAACTAGACCGGTAGGTCCTCTGAAATAAAACATGCGTCAAGGCGAGACGATAAATCGCTCTATTGGTCTATTCATGCATCACATACATAATATCAGTACTAATTAGAAATTCGAACATGTTCATAATACTCATAACTGTCATACAACAAGTAAAACATAATGACAAAAATCTCCTTAGAACTTCTTTTAACACACTTGAATCAACCTAAAGTTGTGGCTTCCAAAACTCGATTTAATTAGCCAATCTGATCGTGAATTAAATCCAAAATCAACAACTTAATTTCCCACTATTACTCTCAATCCAAAAGAACAACCATCCAATCAACTTACCAAAACTTACCCAACACAAGGTTTTGCAAGAATAGGCAGTGGAGGTTGACGAACTCAACGGTGACTGATCGAAATGCCGACGAAACCCAGTCCAACGCCGATTGAAACAAGTGGCTGCACCAATCGAAGAGTAGGGCGGTCGTATGCATCGACTTATGGCTGGGCGCGGCGACAGAAGCGGATCTGCACGGGTAGAATGGCTTGGGCACAGCGGCTCGCGGTCAACTCCGACGGTCCAGGCACCGAACGAGGCAGCGGCGGAAAACCTGACTGGAGGACAGCAAACGACGAATGGCGGGGTGGCTCTTTGCGGCGACGGGATAGCAGCGGCGCTCGACGATGGCTCTGACGATGCGGCACAGCTAGAGGAGGAGAGAAGATCAGCGGTGGCGCGGCTCTGACGGCTAGGGTTTGGGGAAAAAAAAAGGGGGAAGAAGAAGAGAAGGGGTTTGCAGCGACGGGATAGCAGCGGCGCTCGACGATGGCTCTGGGGATGCGGCACGGCTAGAGGAGAAGAGAAGATCGGCGGTGGAAAAGCAGGCGGCGGTGCGGCTTTGTCGGCTAGGGTTTGGGTAAAAAAAAAACGGGAAGAAGAAGAGAAGGGGGGTCACGCGGTCTTAAGGAGAGAGAGAGAAAGAAAATCTATTTTCTTTTTTTCTTTTTTTTTTTACCTTTCCCACAAGTATATAAAAGCTTAATCCTTTTCCTTTTTCCTTTAAAAAAACAAATTCCCTGATCCTTTTTCAAAATATATATACTTATATATATTTTTCTTTTAAAAACTCCAACAAACAAATTTAATTATCTCCATAGATAATCAAATCTCCAAATGCAAGCCAAAATAAAACTCAATTAATTCCAAATAATTAAATTATATTTTAGCTTAGCCAAATACATAAATCTCATTATAATTATCCAATAAACCAACATAAAAAAAAATAAAGCTTAATTACAAAAATAAATCAGGATGTTACATTCTACCCCCCTTAAGAAACTTTCATCCTCGAAAGTTCTAATCCTGAAAAAGCTCGGGATAGCGCCCTCATGTCATCCTCGCGCTCCCGACATTGCTTCCTCGAACTGATGATTCTGCCAAAGGACCTTCAACAAAGCTATCTCCTTGTTGCGCAAAAACTTTCACTTCCTTGGCTAGGATTCGAATGGGCTCCTCTCGTAAGCTACAGGTTCTCATTTATGGAAAGGCTCCATAATCCACAACACATGAGATGAGTTTGCCTACATACTCCTCAAGCTGGAAACATGAAACAACATTGTGAACTGGAGAAAGGGATGGTGGGGGCAAGCCAAGCCGGTGAGGCTACAGGGCCACACCGCTCTAGGATCTCAAATGAGCCCAATGAACTGAGGGTTAACTTACCGCGACTCCTGCCAAATCTTCTGACACGACACCCTTCATGAAGTTGCCAGCCCCGTCTAGCCACTTTCAGAAACAACCTTTCCACCTAACCCTCAAACTAACAAAATCCTTACGTCTAAAACATCAAGCATGACTCTCTTCTGCCTACCTTTGAGCCGTCAAATTTGGCCGCCTATCTTCTGTATTGCCGACGATCGTTCGTTGTTTGACTAACTCAGGTCCTAGTAATTTCCGTTCAACCAACCTCATCCCAGCATACGGGTGACCTACAACTCTTCCCATAAAGGGCCTCAAACGGCGACATGCCAATAGTTACTTGATAACTATTATTATAGGCAAACTCTCTCAAATGCAGGTAAGAGTCCCAACTCCCTACAAACTCTAACGCACAAGCACGTAACATATCTTCCAGTGTCTGGTTTAAACACTCAGTTTAACCGTCAGTTTGTGGGTGAAAAGCCGTACTGAAATCCAAACGAGTACCCAATGCTACCTGAAGGCCCTTCCAAAAGCTGGAGGTAAAACGAGGGTCCCTATCAGACACGATGGACACTGGTACCCCGTGCAATCTTACCACTTCTTTCATATACAACTGAGCCCACCTATTCACTGAATATGTGGGCTTCCCTGAAATGAAATGTGCTAGCTTGGTAAGTCTATCCACTATAACCCAAATTACTGTAAAACCCTTTGCGGTTCGCGGCAAACCTACAATGAAGTCTATCGAGACATTCTCCCACTTTCATTCCGGTACGCTCAAAGGTTGCAACAAGCCTGCTGGCTTTTGTCTTGGGGCCTTTACCTGCTGACACACCAAGCACTTACTGACAAACTCTGCTATCTCCACTTTCATGTTAGTTCACCGGTAACAACGTTTTAGGTCCTAGTACATTTTGGTATTGCCAGGATGTATTGAAAATGGGGAGTTATGAGCCTCCCATAACATGTCGTTCTTGAGGTCACCGTCTGTTGGTACACATAAGCGTCTTCGAAAAGTAAGACCATTATCTGCAGACAAGGAGAACTCACCACCCTGTCCTGTCTTCACCTATTGCCTACTTTAACCAAGTAAGGATCACTGCGTTGAGCAACAATGATCCTTTGCCTTAAACTTGGTTATATCAATAATTGTGCTAACTGCACAGAGACCTCCCCTACCACCACTACTATCTCGGCCCACTCAAGTTCATTACATAACCGGGTCTGTCTGGTGATAAGGGCTGCTGAATGGGCTACCTTCCTACTTAGAGCATCCGCCACTATATTTGCCTTTCCTGGATGGTACAGAATCTCACAATCATAGTCCTTCACTAGCTCCAACCACCTATGCTGCCTCATGTTTAACTCCTTCTGAGTGAAGAAGTATTTTAAACTCTTGTGGTCGGTGAAAATCTGTATCTTCTCGCCATACAAGTAGTGCATCCAGATTTTTAAAGCAAAGACCACGGTTGCCAACTCTAAATCATGTGTGGGATAGTTCAGTTCATGGTTCTTTAGCTAGTGAGAGGCATAAGCAACTACCTTACCTTGTTGTATCAATACGCACCCCAACCCTCTCTTGGAGGCATCACTGTAAATAACGAAACCACCCATTCCATCCAGTACGGTGAGAACTGGGGCAGTAACCAATCTTTGCTTGAGATCTTGGAAACTATTCTCACAAGCCTTACTCAAAATAAAGGAAGCTCATTTTCTAGTCAACTGGGTCAGAGGAGTAGCTATACGGGAAAAGTCCTTCACAAAACGACGATAATAGCCCGCCAACCCTAAGAAACTACGTACCTCTCCAACTGTGGTAGGACGAGACCAACTCATGACTGCCTCGATCTTTGCAGGGTCAACAGATACACCTTCCTTGGACACCACATGCCCTAGAAAGGATACATGCTTTAACCAAAACTCGCACTTGGAAAACTTAGCATATAACTTTTGTGCCCTCAAGGTATCTAGAACCTTTCGTAAATGCTCCTCGTATTCCGCCTCTGTCTTGGAATAAACCAAAATGTCATGTCATCTATGAAGACTATCATAAAAGTGTCAAGAAATTCCTTAAACACCCTATTCATCAGGTCCATGAATTGTGCAGGAGCATTCGTCAACCCAAATGACATCATGATGAACTCATAATGCCCATACCTCGAACGAAAAGCTGTCTTGGGAATATACTGTCCTTTATCCTCAATTGATGATACCCTGACCGAAGATCAATCTTAGAAAACACTATAGCTCCCTGCAACTGGTCAAACAAGTCGTCAATCCTGGGAAGCGGATACTTGTTTTTGATAGTCACCTTGTTTAATTCCCTGTAGTCAATGCAGAGCCGTAATGACCCATCTTTCTTTTTCACAAATAGTACCGGTGCACCCCAAGGGGAC
>NC_052350.1:54410688-54543439 GCF_009727055.1 Benincasa hispida | reverse complement strand
CCGTCAAACACGAACATAACATGAACGTATACGTATCGGCTCATGCATGTCTAGCAGCCTGTAGGCACCTCATCAAACATGAAACATGAAAAAAGTAACATGAACGTAAACCTGTCGGCTCACGCATGTCTAGCGGTGCCGTAGGCACACCGTCAAACATGGAAAAATAACATGAACGTGAACCTTTCGACTCACGCATGTCTAGCAGCCCGTAGGCACACCGTCAAACATGAAACTAGACCGGTAGGTCCTCTGAAATAAAACATGCGTCAAGGCGAGACGATAAATCGCTCTATTGGTCTATTCATGCATCACATACATAATATCAGTACTGATTAGAAATTCGAACATGTTCATAATACTCATAACTGTCATACAACAAGTAAAACATAATGACAAAAATCTCCTTAGAACTTCTTTTAACACACTTGAATCAACCTAAAGTTGTGGCTTCCAAAACTCGATTTAATTAGCCAATCTGATCGTGAATTAAATCCAAAATCAACAACTTAATTTCCCACTATTACTCTCAATCCAAAAGAACAACCATCCAATCAACTTACCAAAACTTACCCAACACAAGGTTTTGCAAGAATAGGCAGTGGAGGTTGACGAACTCAACGGTGACTGATCGAAATGCCGACGAAACCCAGTCCAACGCCGATTGAAACAAGTGGCTGCACCAATCGAAGAGTAGGGCGGTCGTATGCATCGACTTATGGCTGGGCGCGGCGACAGAAGCGGATCTGCACGGGTAGAATGGCTTGGGCACAGCGGCTCGCGGTCAACTCCGACGGTCCAGGCACCGAACGAGGCAGCGGCGGAAAACCTGACTGGAGGACAGCAAACGACGAATGGCGGGGTGGCTCTTTGCGGCGACGGGATAGCAGCGGCGCTCGACGATGGCTCTGACGATGCGGCACAGCTAGAGGAGGAGAGAAGATCAGCGGTGGCGCGGCTCTGACGGCTAGGGTTTGGGGAAAAAAAAAGGGGGAAGAAGAAGAGAAGGGGTTTGCAGCGACGGGATAGCAGCGGCGCTCGACGATGGCTCTGGGGATGCGGCACGGCTAGAGGAGAAGAGAAGATCGGCGGTGGAAAAGCAGGCGGCGGTGCGGCTTTGTCGGCTAGGGTTTGGGTAAAAAAAAAACGGGAAGAAGAAGAGAAGGGGGGTCACGCGGTCTTAAGGAGAGAGAGAGAAAGAAAATCTATTTTCTTTTTTTCTTTTTTTTTTTACCTTTCCCACAAGTATATAAAAGCTTAATCCTTTTCCTTTTTCCTTTAAAAAAACAAATTCCCTGATCCTTTTTCAAAATATATATACTTATATATATTTTTCTTTTAAAAACTCCAACAAACAAATTTAATTATCTCCATAGATAATCAAATCTCCAAATGCAAGCCAAAATAAAACTCAATTAATTCCAAATAATTAAATTATATTTTAGCTTAGCCAAATACATAAACCTCATATAATTTATTCAAATAGCCAACATAAAGGAAAATAAAGCTTAATTACAAAATAAATCAGGATGTTACACTTTTATTGCCCTATCATGATATAAAGTTTGCCCTTACTTTAGAACTTACAGTCTTCTCACTGCCAATTGGAACTGTTTTTTGTAACTCTCATGGCATGATTCTCAGCAGAATATGCACGAATTTTCTCCCTTGCTGGATCAGTTACTGCCCTTTGGAACTGTTCTTTTTCTTTTTTCCTTATTTTTCCTTTGGTTTCAAAACAAGAAGTTGGTATTTGAAGTTTGGGTGCCTATTTTAAAGGTGTAGCATGTGTAGGAAGTATGGGGAGTTCGTAAAACCATCAGCACCCCACCTGAGGGACAATGTATGTTTTTGCTGATGTAAGTTAAAGAATATATGGATAAATGTCATAAGTATCATCGTCAGGATATAAGGGGTACAATCGTCCTTAGCTAAGGAATTTGGCATGGTAAAAAATCAATAGGTCGGAGGGGTTTGAGATGAAGCAGATTTTGGGGAATAGTTTTTAGGAGAGTCCATGTTTCTCATGGTAGTTGGGATCTTGTCATTTTTCTTTCTATGTCATTGACTTCCATTATTTTTTTAGTTCACGGTAGACCATTTTCATATAATTGATTGTTATCCTTTAAACTTACTTGTTCACTTTTCCACCAACCGTTAGTACATTTATTCTTATTTAGGGTTTGTGTGGGTGTGATCTATTCTCCAACTAACCATTATTTGATGATATTGGTGTTTGTCGTCTTTGTGTGGTGTGATCAGATAGCTGTTCCACATAATGAATCAGATAAAGTCGCCCGAGGGGGACTAGATAAAATGACACTCATTGAGGTTATTAAAATTCCACCGCCTGTTCTGTTTATGAATGAGTTCTCACAATTTTCTTGTTGGACTTCAAAGATTTGTATTTTACAGGTTGGCCCACGATTCTGTTTGAATCCAATCAAGATATTTGGTGGCAGTTTTGGAGGTCCTACCCTATATGAGAACCCACTTTATGTATCGCCAAACCAGGTTAGATGATCCAACTTTTTGATCATTTGGGATTTACACTTCTTCACACTGTCCCTTTTACAATCGGCTTACAAAATGTTTGAGAGTTTACATTTACTTGAACAGGATCTATTCTATAGGTTGTACAACTGTAACCTTGACTTCAAAAATAAAATAAAGGAGAAAACCACATCAAGATGCATTATTCTATAGGTTTTTCTAGTTTCTCTTAAGTTCATATTTGACAATGGATTAAAAGTATCGGAATTACAGAAAAAAGAATGTCGTTGCAAAGCCCAAATTTTCATCATCTTTTTCGATCAAAGAACTTTATCCTTGAGTTCAAAAATAAAGAAGAGAAAACCACATTGAAGACGCATTAGCTATGTTTTTCTGGTTTCTCTCAAGTTCACATTTGACAATGGATTAAAAGTATCGGAATTACAGAAAAAAGAATGTCGTTCCAAAGCCCAAATATTCGTTATCTTTTCTATTCAAGGTTCTTTGAAATTCCTTGTGTAACTATAGTCTCACTAGTCTTATAACCAACTAGAAGTATTTTTTGTAATCCATTGGATAGGATTCTCATATTTTGTCAATTTTGTCAATATTTCTCCCTTTTTGTAAAAAAAGGAAAGAGAAAAACCCTCAAACGTGTTCATCGAATTGTTCGTGTTATTCGCTAAGAAGCACAAACACTTTAATTGGAATAACTGTTTCTTTCTAGATCCGAGCATTGGAAAAGAAGCAGAAGGCCGGGAAATACTCGAAGAAAGTCAAAGCGAAAATGAGGAGGAAGATGCACGAGTTATCAAATCCATTGGAACCAGACGAGTTTGCTGATATGTGGAAGGAATAGTATTTGGATGGACTTTTAATTTTATCTAAGACTCAACAGAATTCCTTGCCTCCAATGAAATGGGATTTTGTTCTATAATACTGTAACTGTATTGCAAATTTTGTCCTCATTATTTATTTAAACCTCGAGGTATGTTTCTCTAAGTTAAATACTCGAGTTCAGGTATGTATTTACAAGATCAAAGGGCTCTCATATTTGACTTTATGCTATCATGAATAGTTCCAAAAGAAAAGGTATCGAATTAGGGGTTCAAAAAACTCGATGATCCGAAAAAGAAAATCAATCAATCTAACTCAATTCGTGTGATTTGGGTTGAGTTATCTATTCATTAAAGTTGGATTGGATTCAAATAAATGAAAATTTTATGGATTGAGTTGGTTCATGGGTTAACCTAATATAATTGTAATCAATTCGAACCAACTCAAACTTATTAACTTTAAAATATATTTTTTTTATTTATAATATAATTATTTATACATATATTGATTTTAGTTTTATTTAATTTCATTATTTTTTGAATAATTTATTTTCCACCAACTTTTAAAAATAGTTTCCTAGCATTTTGAAAAGAAAATTTTCACTCTATAAATCGAAATTGAATTGTTAATCTTAACTTAACATATGAAACTAATTGAATAAGATTTTTATGTATTTACATTTTTACTTCTTTTTAAAATATAATTTTAAATAAATGACTCGAGTAACCTAAAGAAATCCAATCTAAATATTTCATGGTTGGGTTGAGTTTATTTTTAATAACGATTATTTGGGTTGGAGAAATTTATAACTCGAAGAATTGGATTAAGTCTAAAAAGTTTTTCAACCCAACTTCACTCACGAATACCCCTCCATATAACCATATAAGTTAGCTTAGAAGATCACTTTTATGATTTTATGAGATTAAGAGTTCTTCATGCAATTTTCTTTAATTACCTTCAATAAAGGAAGAGAGGTATAGACAAAGGCGAGGACAAAACAAACAAAAGTCTTGTGTAATTATTTAGTTTTGATAATCATTTGGTTTTTTAAAAATTAAACTTATAGACATTACTTCCATCTCCATATTTCTTTAATTATTTATCTACTTTTTACCAATATTTAAAAAACCAAACTAAAATTTGAAAATTAAAAAAAATTACTTTCAAAAACTTATTTTTTGTTTTTAGAATTTAGCTAAGAATTCAACCATTATACACAAGAGAGATGCAAATCATTGTAAGAAAAAAAAATAATAAACTTACTTTTTAAAAAAAAAAAAAAATCAAAATGGTTATCAACACAGAGAGTTCCAATCTGATTTTTAATTTCCAAGTTTTGTGGTTCTATTTCATTGAGATAATTGTATGAATGATTCATGACAATAATTTGATTTATTTTCCCTATCTCACATTCTAATCTTCACCTTCTCTTCCTCTCTCGACGTTTGACCTATTGAAAACCTAAAAATTCATCTTTTGTGTCATTTGTCACAACCATCGTTTGAACGAAATTTTAGGTATCTCTTTCGAGTTCTTTGTTCTCTCAAGAAAAGAAATATATATCTCTAATGATTGAGGTAGAATATAAGAACATTTTATGATCTGAAGCTTAGGAAATCTTAACAATGTATTGGCGCAAATCAAAAGCTTTGATACTGAACACATCAATTCCAACCATATCTAATTGCATACATGAAAGTTAATTTATGAAAAAAGAAATCAATATTATTATTATTTTTTAAATAATAAAGATGTCAATATTCAAATATTAAAATTCTAAATTATTTTGCGTCAAAAACAAAGGGAAATTTTCAAAAAATGTCAATAAAATGTCAAACTATTTATAAAAATATAAAAAATACTGAATAAACACGAGTAGACTTCTATCAGCATCTATCAGTGATAAACTTATATCAATTTCTAGCATATAGTATTAATGATAGACTTCTATCACTTATAGATACTAGTGGACTTCTATCAACCTCTATCAATGATAGAATTCTATCTATTTCTATTACTGATAGACTTCTATCAGCATTTATCAGTGATAGACTTGTACCAGTTTCTATCACTTATACTATCAATGATAAACTTCTATCTGTTTTTATCACTGATAGTATCAATGATAAACTTCTATCAGTTTCTATCACTAATAGACATTGATAGACTTCTATCAATCTCTACCAGTCTCTATCAAAGAAATTAAATTTTGTTATTTTGTGTAAATAGTTTCTTAAGGCCCTATCCAGTAACTATTTTGTTTTTAAAAATTAAGCTTATGAACACTATTTCCATCTTCAAATTTATTCATTTGCTATCTACATTTTATCAATGATTTAAAAAACCAAGCTAAAATTTGAAAACTAAAAAAATGTAACTTTTGAAAATATATTTTTGTTTTTAAAATTTGACTAATAATTCAACTACTTAAGAAGGAGGCAAATTTTAGTAAAAAATGAGAGAAAATATGACTTCTTTTTAAAAACAAAAACAAAATAGTTATCATATCTTATTATTTTTGAAAATTCCCTCGAACAAATTTGTAAGTATTAGAAGTTTTCAATGTAATAAATAAACTGAAAATCAAATTCCAATTTTAAAAGGCCCAGTCATCATGCTTTTTGGCAAGCGAAATCGACGCTCCTCCCCTCTTCCGTCAGTTTCAGAAAGGCCCCGTCGCAGCCAGCCGTCGCCGTCGCAGCAGTCCATCGCAACCTAGTCGCCGGCGTACGTCGCAGCTGGTCGTCGGTGCCCGTCGCAACCCAGGTTTCAGCACTGTTCAAACGCGACAGCAGCGGGTGGGATCTGTTTCTTCCTTGTTTCGGGTTAGTCCTTGAGGTTTTTCGTCACCCTTGTTTCTCTCGACGTGATCTATTAATTACCCATGATATTTTAGTTTTAGAATCTCGGATTAGTGGTGTTTTCGCTGCTGCCCAGCAAGGATTTAGAGGGATTTTCTAGCGTTTGTTCGGTAAGTCGAGATTTAGTCTCTTTCAAATCCATTTCGGATGTTGGAAATTGGTTATGGCTCCGAGCTTAGATGTGATTCTTTGAGAAGATTGGAACCTGTAAACCCATAGTGTAAGTTTATTTTAAGAGTTAGAATGAGAAATACAGAGGCCTGAAAATTATATCTAAATGATGTTTTTTTTTTTTGGTTAGGAATTTAGTCCAAGGATTCATAAGAGGAAAGGTTTTGATTGTGCCAATTTTGTGGCAAGGGGGTTTACTACTGGCAAATGTGTGTATTTCTTATATCTTCTTGTATTGTTTATGTTGGAGAACCCCTTCTAAAATGTCTTAAATATGCTAGAAGGGGAGGGAGAGTTATCTTATGAAAAGAATTTTTGAAATCATGTTATGGGAAGTATGTTATGGAGAGACTGAAAAGTCACATTATGAAAAGTAATATGTCATGAAAAGATGTTATATACCATGTATGTAAAGTATGAAAATGTCTTTATTGGAAGATTTATTGTGCTTGCTTATTTCATGAAATTGTATGACGTGGGACCTCGTGTGTGTGTGCGCGCATGCTCAAACAATTGATAAAAGAATTATTTCCTTCTTGTCTCTCATATGAATTGAATTGATTGCATGAAAGAGGTGTATGAACTTCATGTAACAAGGTTGGTGTGCAAGGATCTTTCTTTTAGTTGTTGAATCTGTCTTTGATTGATCAATGTGTGATATTCTGAATCCTCATTACTAATAGAATCGAAATGATCTTTGGATTGATCAGAAGATCCTTTTCAATCCAGTAGAAGTCCCCTCACGAATGAATGTAGGACAGATATTTGAGTGCTCACTGGGGTTAGCGAGAAAGAAAAAAGCACAAAACTGCAAAAAGTGCCACCCGGGTCTATAGACCAATAACTCGGGCAAAAAACTCGATTTCCAAACCTTTCTTTCCCACCTCATTCAATTCAAGGTTGTAACTAAGCAAGCACTTGGCTTTAGAGCCCTTCCTTCTTCTTAGCAAGATTGATTCTTGCAATTCCAAACCGACTTTACAATTACTTTGGACTAAGCTAATAAAATCTGATCAATCGGACTTTGCCAGGAATGAGCTACTCTCTTCTAGCCTTCCTCTAATAGATTCAATGGCATTGCTCCACTAAATCGAGGTACTTTCTCATTTTTGGGATAAAGCCCAACAATTGCATTGGAAATTCTTTTTCTAATAATTGAACACCATTAATAGGTGCACTTTACATGCATTTCTTTATTCCAATTTTTAAAATCCTCGGACCATTTAGGAAATTGTTTGGAGCTTGACTTTACTAAACTAAACTAATAGGGGCTCGCTGCTTGATAGTGACTTCTTTCGTTTTGTAAGGTATAATTGGATAACTCTGCACTGATGTATACTATACATTGTAAATAAAAAAAATGTGGATATAGTTGAATGGTAAAATTTCTCTCGAAAGAGTAGATCACATCCACCTAATAAATAAGATTTTTAGTTAGATACGATTCGTTTCGACAACTTCAGACCAGATTTATCCCTTTGAATTAGCCAATCTTACAAAATCGATCAGGCGGGCTCCAGCATTAGATCGCTGCTGTGGTACCAACTCGTCCTTGCCCGACTTTACTAAAGGCATGAAAATGCTTTCGCTTTAATAAAATAATTAGAATGATAAGACTTGGGGACAACTTCTCCTATTTCAAGGACGATGCGTTTACGTTTCTGATGTTATCTTGAAGTTGGCATTAGGATCTCGAATTCCATCTTGAAAAGAGAAGCCGCCTGGTCTTGGAGTTCTCAGAGCTGAACATCCCTCGATTCAAACTCCAGTTGTCTAAAAGTTCTAGTGTTACTTGTGATTGCAAGTTTCAAGAATCCAAGAGAAATTCTCAAGAATGTTTACTACCTTGAATTTTTTTTGTGCAATTCATTTCCGTAAAGATCCTAACACACAGAGGACTCCTTACCTTAGGAGCGGGATAAGTGATACATCCTCGACAAGTGCAAGTGAAGAACTCCAGCAAGCTGGAGCTCGGACATTGTTATATTCCACCAAGAGACTGTTGGATGCTTTCTGTTCTTTATTTCTTCTGCATTTAAATTCGACTTTATTTTTCCAGAAGTTCATCAGCCGGTTAGTTAAGACTGTTGGATGCTTTCTGTTCTTTTTTTCTTCTTGGAAAAAAAACTAGGGGATACCAAACCGATTTTGTCGCATGGTTGGTTTATGAACTAAATTTTCTGTGGCTATGAATTTTGAGGTTTTTTGTTTAAAAGTGGTTTATGTATATTTTTCTGCCATTTCCTTTTAAATTGAACTTGGATTTTAGCGTAAGTTTTTATTAGAATGGTCATGCATGTGGTGACAACCCTAGATAAATGTCTTAGTTGGGTCGTTACCCTATGGCTAGGGAGAATGGGTGCCTCCTGAAATTTAGGGGGAAGGCGAGAAGAATTGAACAAATGGTTCTTCTCGGTCATGATTCCACGATTATTTTGATGAGGCCTCATGCATAGTTTTCAGATCGTGACCTTCCATGTTGTTCCTTTCTTAGCACTCTTGGATATCTTGAAAATACCCGAACGATTTTCTCCTTCAATGTTCCTTTCTTAGCACTCATGGTAATCTTCAAAATACCTGAATGATTTTCTTTTTCCTTTTTCCATCATATCTGTGTTGCTATGCTATCTTTTAAGCCGCTCATTCCAGTCTGTTTCAACGCCAGGTGTTGAATCATAAAAATGGGAATGGGAGATACTGAGGAGATAGATGGTAAATTGACAAGGATGGTGTTTGTTACCGTGGGAACAACGTGTTTTGATGCTTTGGTTAAAGCAGTGGATACTGAGCAAGTGAAACAAATTTTATATGCTAGAGGCTATACCCACCTTCTCATTCAGATGGGACGTGGTACATACAATCCAACCAAGGTATTTTCTGTGTATCATTTGATATGTTATAGCTTTGGATCCAAATGTAGTCTTAGGTTGTTTATAATGCTTTCAAACCATATTTAACATTTTCATTTTCTTTTTGATGAAAAATTAACTTTCGTTTGGAAAAAAATTTTACAAAAGGACAAGCCCTAGTCTTAAATGAGCTTAAAATTACAAACTAGAGACTCCAATTGTTTAGAATACTCATAATTATGGAAAAAAATATTATATAATTTGATTTCCAATGGGAGACATTAAAATATAACAAACTCTCAACCTATTCTGAAGAAATCTCTAGCTTTACATCCTTAGTAATCATTTATTTGTTTCCAGTCAAATATTCTACAAAATAGCATTAGAAAAGTGCCTAGTAAAGGAAGTTTCCCCAACTTTGAATGGTCTGTGGTGTGATTATGGACCTTCTACGACAGATTTTTATTAAAGTCCACTGTTTTTTGGAGGGATTGAAATCCTTCTCTCATTTTTAGACTAACGTTGATCCATCCCAAATTTTTGTGTAAATGGCATCTAATGTGGTCCGTATTCCTTCATTACATCTGGGATGTATATGAGAACACGAACCATTGCAGTAGCCGATTTAAAGGAATTTTTATATGAATGAAAAGGTTTTTATTTACTTTATATATATACACACACATACATACATATATATACATATGTATATAAAATTTTATAATGAATAACTTAACTTTCATTGAGAAACAAAGAAAAGAAAGGATGCTGGGAAAGAGAAAGAGCCCACAAAAGGAGGAGGCATTCTAATGAAGCCACTAATAAAGAAAAATAAGACCTAATGGTTAAGTCTCAAAAAAAATAAAAAATAAAAAATAATAATAATAATAATAAGACCTAATGGTTAATTACTAAATGACATAACCACCAAAGCCTATAGAGACATGTGAACCTAATAAGAATCTAAATGTCACTCCAAGACCTCTCAAGCCCTCAAACTATTATTCCTCTCCTCCCAAAACTCCATAGAACATCGCAGTCCCTAGTCTGTCACTCTATAGTTGGTAGGGTATGATGCATAGTAGCGATGTTCCTCCCTTCAATTGTTAGATTTTCCTAGCCAAATTTCTCTTAAATAGCTTTCATAGTATTAGTGCATAAACCTCTAACTATTCAAGTGGATGGATGGCCACACATCATTCAAAGGGTTAACTCTTTCACAATCCTAGGGAACCCTGGCAAACTGAAGATCGTAAAAATCATCCAAAGCTGAAGAATCCTCATTATTAGCTCTACAGAAGAATTCCTGCTTTAAGAGCGCATGTTTTTTAATCTTATCTCAAGTACTGATGCTTGCATGAAAGGGTCCACGTGATTCTGGTCTGGCGTTTTTCTATTTTGCCTTCGGGTTGGACTTTCTTGAACTTTGATTTTATGCATATATAATGAGAAGTAAATGGATTTTATTCTGTAATCTAAAAGTTTGAAGTTCACTTCTTTAAAAATAAAAAAATCTAAAACTTTGAAGTGATCTATAATGGAACATTAACTTCTCAATTCTCATTAAGTACTTACGTGCAGTCTCATGGAGAAGATGGGCTTGTTGTAGACTATTTCTCCTTCTCTTCAAGCATAGCTGATCATCTAAAATCAGCATCTCTCGTTATTAGCCATGCTGGTAAAACTTCATAAGTTGCTTTGTTTATTCTTTGTTGTCCATATATTTGATTCATAGCACCATTTTGTCCGCAGGACTGGCGTCTCCCTTGTGCAAATACTGTGAATTATGATTGGTTATTTGTATTTATCATAATTTTATCATCTGGTACACATGTTTCTATGACATTGATACACAGTTAATATCTTCACCACGTGAATATAGCTATTCAATTTGAGAGAAAATATTGAATATGCAGTTTAATGTCGTTTTTCTAATAGTTTTTTAAGGGAACTTGTATCAACACAAAAGAGAGAACAACCTAAGGGCTGAGGGGAGAAGAAATAAAACCTTCCAATCATACGAAATCATACGATATCACGAGGCAATAATTACAAAAAGGAGGTTTTTTTTTTTGTTGTTGTTTGAACACCACCAAGGAGAAGCTACTGTACATTGTTCCAAATATGTCCTTTGTAGCACTATTTTCTTCCAAGATTCTCTTGTTCCTTTCCTTCCACAGCAATCACAAAAATACGTTAGACGTCCATTCCACAAGGTTTAGTCAAGGGAAAAAGGGAATTGGGGCTGTTTCTAATGTTTTGAAAGTGTTAATTTTAGTTAGTTTCTTTATTGAAATGTTTTTGAACTGGGAGTTATACCTCCCCTCCTTTAGTCAGTCAGTTATGTTGCTTTGGCTTATATTTTTTTGTTTTTCCTAGAGACAGGATATCTTGTATTTTGTGGGTTTATGGATGTTTATCGAGAGACAATTGACCCTCTCGAATTGGTCACTAGTTGTGTCGAATTTTTTTGTGAAATCAGTGAATTGATAGAAAATCCTCTCAAGTTGGTACCAGACAAGTTTCGAACTAGGAAGAGAAATTTAGAAAGAGATATGAGTCAAAGTTTACAGTGTTTACTTGGGTTGGAATGAAACAAACGGTTGAAGGACCTGAAGAAGATATGGCACAAATCCTCAACATTGCAAGAATTTACCGCTCAAAAAAAATTATAACAATAATCTTACAATCAGAAAAGGAGGGAATGCACAGTTTTGCTTGCAAACTAGAAGTAGGAGAGTCTTCAGGACAAGTACAAAAATCGGAGGACCATGACAAAAGTTTCGATGTCGATGAAGTGGTGTAATGTTGTCGTCAAAGGAAGGTAGAGATGCTAGTTTCCGATGGTATTGATCCAGAATCTTGTGGGACCGAGGTAGATTTGGAATTCTAGTGGAGAGTGGAGACACTTTGAAACGGAGGGTGAGTAGTTTTACTCCCAAAGTTAAGTGGCCTCAAAGACTGGGAGGAAAAATAGGGAAAAGTCTTGAAAACAGCCAAGTCACGTTGGGTGAGAGGACTCTTTTGGAGGGCTGTGTACCAACTGAGGAAGTATTAGGTCTCAAAAATTAGCTGCAATGGAGCAGATAACGAAAATATTGCATTGTGATTCTGTCCTTTTTCTCTTTTGGTTTGAACGGAAGCAGTTTGGTGGGGGAGATAGCCAGCCAAGGGGCTCTATTTTGCAGAATGTCGTGGGTGTTGGAGCAAGTGGCTAGGCTCCCAAAAGGAAAATTTTCATTTTTTGGGGAATTTTACTTCCAGTCTCTAAAGAGGTGGGTGCTATTTTATTGAACCCTAGGCACAAGGTCGTGTGCTAGACCTAGTAGAGAATGTACCACCACTGTCCAGCTTCCAAAACCAAAAGTCTGCTGTTTGGGAAGTGAATGGATAAAACGTGGGGTAATCATGCCCACTCTTGGATCTGTCATTTTTTGGTTGTTTCTTTGCATCCTTCAAATTTTCAGTGTTTATTTATTTATTTTAAAAGAACTTTTCATTGATATAATGAAAAGAGACTATTGCTCAAAATATACAGAAACATAAAAGCCGAGAAAACATAAAAGTGAGAGGCTAGTAGATGCTCCTAGACATCTTCACTCGGAAGATACACCCATAACACCCTCAACATATCCTTTTACATGAATTCCAAGAGCCTCGAGTACATGATTACACAGAAAAATAAATACATTCTAATTAAAGAAGTCGTTATGAGATGATCTGAAAACCCAATGTAAGTTGAAGTGGGAGAATGATTTTCACTAACACTTCCTGGAGGATGAACAAGTGAACAACAATAGTTCCATATTTTCAGTGTTCTGACTGCATCATTAAGAACTCATTCTTTTTTGTTTCATCGTTGATAACTGTTGGCAAGGCTGGAGCTACAAATTTTGATATGGAACAAACTTTTATACTCATAAATACATACACACAACATATATATTTTGTCTATTAAAACTGATGTGCAAACTAAAAGAAAAAAGATTAAAAAGCTACTTTTTTTTACTTTTATATGTTCTTTAATCTAAGACAAACTGTTTTTTCTGCTTCTTTGTTCTTGGCTCTGTCCTTTGACGCTTGGTTCAAATTTATGCAGGGTCCGGAAGCATATTTGAGACATTGAGACTCGGTAAACCGTTGATTGTGGTAGTGAATGAAGATCTAATGGACAATCATCAAATTGAGCTTGCAGAAGAACTAGCTGAGAGGAAGCATTTGTATTGTGCTCGTCCCCAAACACTACATCAGACTATAGAGAGCTTGAATTTAGATTCTCTCATTCCATACGCACAAGGTGATGCTAAACCAGTTGCCGCACTCATTAATAGGTTTCTAGGCTTTCCTGAAGATTGATGAACCGTAAAGCTTTTCTCCAAATTAAACTCTTTAGTTGTTGAAGTTATTAATGTTAATAGGTGTTTCATGTTCTTAATCACCACCAATACATCCAAAATCCCAAGGGAAACAAAATTTTGCCTTTTCCTTGCTACATATTCAAAGAATCTTCCTGTCAACTGAGAAATTCCTGAGCATAAGTTTTACTTTTTTCATGAACCAACAAGATCTGTTTCTCATCTCAAATTTCACTGTTGGCTGAAAGAGGCAACATCGACCGTTCTACAGTTACCATTCTATATTCCTGGCTGTATTTATGATGGTAGGTATATAGATATATCTTCAGTCAGTTTTGACATTTTCAAAAAGTGGTAGTAAAGTTAACTTTTGGTATCAATTATAATTTTTAAGCATGTGACTGATGCTGATTGATCAGCAATCGAGAGATTAAGATCATTGAGTCCTCAATGTGATGACAAATTCACATAAGCCAAGTTTTGGATGGCAGTCATATTTGGAAGAGAAGACCTGCATTATGTTGTATTTTTTGAGTTGGGAGTAATTGAAATGAACTCATTTTCATTCTCTGAAGGCCAGCTAATCAGTTATGTACAACAAAAGAGCTACCAACAATATGTATCCTGTGAGCTTCCAGTTCAGCATGAAGAATTGATACAAAGTGAAGGGACTGTCAAAGATAGGAGACAAAATTCCACACATGCTGATAATGATATTCGACAGTGGTGAGTGGGGCTACCTAAGCTAAGGTAGTAATGTCACTTCCAAATGTTTGTAGAATTAAGAGTATGTTCATATTGGTTGCAAGAAATTGGTTTTAAAGTGTTATTTACTCAACATTTGAGTGATTTAAAAGATTTTTTGAACTTGGGATTTAACTAAGTTATACCTCTAGGGGTCGTTTAGATTGCAGAAATTATTTTGTGGGTATGAGTATTAGATGTTCGAAATAATGTCTCCACAAGGTTATTAATATTTAGAAGTTAAGTGAATAATGAATGTGTTTGATTTAACAATTTTGAATATCGAAACTAAAACTAAATAATTAATCAAATGTAAAAGAATAAGTAATGTAGTCGTAATTAAATTTAATTATTAAATATATTGTTATATTGATTAGTTATTTAATCACTTAAAATTTAACAAAGAAATATTTTTTAAGTAAACATTATTTAAATTAATTTATTTGATTAATTAAACAAATATAAATTAATTAGAATATTAATAATTAATAATAAATTTTTATATTAAATAGTTAAGATAACATAAAATATCGTTCATAAATGTTTTGGTTGAAATTTATTAAGTCTAAATAATATATTTATATTTAATAATTAATTAAAAGGTAATTATTTTAAATAGTAAATTTATTGGAAATATTTTCAAATATAGTAAAATGTCACTATTTATTAATGATAAATAGTAATAAACACTAATAAACATTTATCAATGTTAGTGATAAATATTGATATACATTATTAAACAATAACATTTTGTCATATTTATAAACAACTTGACTCATTTTTCTATATTTAATCGTAATTTTTAATTAAAAATTAATACTAATAATCAGGTATGAAAATAAAATCTCACAAATATGGTGGATATTAAAAAAATTCATGTCATATAGATTTAATGACATTAAAATTTTATAGATAATAATATGTTGGATCTTAAAAAGTGAAATTTTATAAAACAAAGAACTATATTAAATGTTTTAAGAAATAGCATGTCACTATCAATAGGCCTTTATAGCCTTTTTTTTCATTGACTTGGAATATTTGCAACCATCTTAAGTGGGTCTTGCGGTGAGTGAAGCATTCATGGAACTTTTTGCATCTATAATGTCAAAAAGAACCGAGGGGATCTTTTATTTATTTATTTTTTAATTATTAATTTTTAAATTAAATTAGGTATTCCACAAGATTTGGATTTTTTATTGAAAATATTGATTAATAATGTGTAGAGATGTCCACGAGGCAAAGCTACGAATGGCTTACCCTTCTATGAGAATTTTTTTCCTTTTTCTTTTTTAAATTAATTAAATTATTTTTTTAAAAAAAAATCAATTAACTTAAATAACTGCAACCCGAAAATTTTAATTGAATAGTTAATTTTTATGTAATCTTTTTTATATGATTAATCCACTGGGACAATTTCAATTTAAAGAGATATTATTCAAATTTTATAATAGAATACAATAATTACCTATCAAATTATTCATATACATAATCTAAATTTAAATATTTAATTAAAAAATATTCATTATCTTGATCATTAGACAAAAAAAAAATTGAAATTGAAATATAATATTATATAATAATAATTATCACATAACAACAAATATTATAATATTTATTGTTATGTTATAATTATTAACTAGGGCGAGATCAGCCCGTCCTTGCCTTATTTAGTTTATATGAAAAAAATTTCCTCACTACCTCCCTCGTTCCCACCACCTAAATTGAGAATCCTCATTGAAAAAATAATGAACATGTTAAAGTAGTTTTTGTAAATATTGGCTCACATGCGAGAGGATTTTAGTCTCTTATGTTTCACTTTTATTTAAATTTGGTATTCATGCTTTGAGAAAAAAATAATTATAATTTTTCTATGATATATTGAAATTTAGTAAAGTATCCTTGCAACAACAATTTAATGCATCAAATTATTTGGGAAAATGATTAACAAAAATTTGGATATTGGACTCAAACAATATTAGTCCTTTTCAAGGCAGTTAACCCATGGTTTTTCCTCCACTACAAAAAAAGTTTAATAAAGTAACACTTCCAAATTCATACTCTTAGAGCCAATTTTAGGTTGAAGTATTAATTGTTGATTTCATATGGTCCATTAGAGTTTTGCTTTTAACCATACATAATAAGCTGTCTAGCGGTAATTTTTGCATCTTTGGGGAAAAAAAAGATACAAAAGTTTTTCATTATTTGGTGGAAAGTTCATAAAAATATGGAATTTTTTTTGGAGATTAGAAACATAAATAAATAAAATCACTCCAATAAGAGTGTTCATCATGAACACCGTCTCAAACATTGATGTTGATGGAAATATCAAGGTCTTGATTTTACAGAAATTTTGATGAAAATATTAATAAAATATCTATTTTGATGGATATTTCTGAAAAAAAAATTATAAAATAAGTAAATTAGTAAATACATATTTTATAATTTTTAAACAAGTTAATATGTCTATTATTTATATTTTGTTTACCTCAATGACATTTTGTTGCTTACTTTTTATATTTTGTGGACTTTTTCTACAATACAGTGGAAATATTGATTCACTCTCATTTCGATATTCAACTCATGAAAATGTGGAAATATCGACAAAAATATCGACATGTCGCTAGAAACTTAATACTATGATCATGAATAGGGTTGCTTTCAAAATGATTTGTGTGCAGAACACACAAAAAAGAGCATCAAATTTAGCCTTTTTATTTTTGATATTGCTTTCTTTTTCTTTTTCTTTTTTTTTCTCAAAAAGTTTTTGATATCTTAATCATATTTTTAAAATTAAGAATTAAAAAATTATCCAAAAATGTTAAATATTTCATGATATTTCAGTGTGAACAACCGTGAAAATAATTGGGTGGGATAATATATTAATACGATACACACACACATATATATAATTAACCAATACCTTCCAATTGAATTAAAACCAAAGTACCCTCAAATTTGATAAATAAAAAATATATATTTTTCACGTCATTTTATATTTCATAATTTTGAGAGAAAGAAGTGTCATGTTAGATATTTTAAATAATATCATGTGGGTTTGAATTGTAAAATGATTAGAAAAATAATTGGTAAAACTATTTGATAGAAATGTTAGAAACATCAATTTTTTAGAAATGTCATGTTCTTTTTTAAACAATATAAATATAAAAGTTTAATTTAAAATATTAAAAATAACACACAAATATTTCACTATTTTAAATTTTAACACAAGTTAAAATTTCTTTTTATAAACATTGGTACACATACGGGATATCTGGTTGAATTTTCGATTTTTTATATTTATGGATTGAATCTATGAACATATAAAAATGTGGATAGAAGTGTTGAGGAAAATTTAAAACCTAATGACATATGGTATTGGTTACCCCATAATAAATGCTGTTTTTTGTTTCATTCTCCATTGACTTTCACTTTCTTTTCCCAACCAATGCTCTTCCACTCTCCAATAACTCTATTAATTTTCTTTGTACACATCCCCTAGAATTCCCTTTTTTTCTAAATATAAAATAGGAAGATTTTTAAAAATAGAAAAATAAGGAAAATAATTTATACAAAATAAAAAAAATTTAATTTTCTTTGATAGAAATTGATAGAAGTCAATCAATATTGATCAATGATAAAAACTCATAAAATTCTATCATTGATACTATGTATAGACGCCATCTATCAGTTTTTTTGCTATTTCTATAAATAGTTGACATTTTTTCTTTCTATGAAAATTATCCTATAAAAAAATGGAAAATATAGTTTTCTTATTTTTTGCTACCTCACGTTTCCTCTTTGTTTCAATTTTTAAAAGTGAATAAAATTGTTAAAGCAAATATAATTCAATTGACATATAAATATGTTAAAAGACTAAAAAAATATGTGTTTCAATCTTTTCTCCTAAGAAGAAAAATCAATGTAATAATTAACATCTAAAAAAATTGTTAAATGTTAATATATCATTTTGTCCCAAATATTTTTTTGAAACTGTCTTTATTTATTTTTGTTCAAACAACATGTTGGATGGAAAATAATTTTTGCCCTCTTAGTTGAAAACATATACCTCAACTACTTGAGTTAGGCTCAGTTTAACTAAATAATTTTAATTTTATATTTATATTTTGAGTATTATGTCTATTAGCAAAAAAAAAGAGAAAAGAAAAAATTTATATGTTAAATCAAAGATTAAAAATTAAATCAAAATCAAAATTTGTAATTGAGACTTATTGCGATTGATCCATCAATAGAATCTTGTTATGATTACATCACTTTTCATTACGGATTGGTAAACACGTCTTTAGTTGAAAATATATATCTTAACTAATACTCAGATTAACTAAATAAATGTATATTTGTACTTTGACTATTATGTCTATTAAGTGAAAAAGAAAAAAGGAAAAAAAAGTTTAGATCAAAAGATAAAAATTAAGGCAAGACCAAAAAGTTAGAGATGAAGAATATGAAATTTATCAATTTTTTTTTTCAATTTCATTAACTAGTTTTCAAAATTGGGTTATTACTTTAAACTTGAATAAACATTACATTAAATGAATTACAAGACATTATTATTATTTTGGGTTAAAATTAGCATGTGAATAAAAGTATGTGTTAAAAATTGTCTTGTCTGAAATTTAAACTGACAAAATTAAAATTTTGAGGTAAAACTTGATATACATCCACCAAAGAAATCTGAAAAAAAAAAACTGAATATTTGTTAAAAAGTAATTAAAGATTAAAAAACATTATCATAAAACTATTAAATTATTTATATTTATCACATATATTGGGGATGGGAATGTGGAAATGTAGCTGGCACAGTTGCATATATCACTTACCCAATCACAAGTCCCTATCTCCATCACACACAAAAGTCAAGTGGACCAATGCATAATTTTACACTCTTATAAGAATTTATAAAGTAATATAACAATAGTACCCAAATATTTAGGGCCCTTTTAAGGTAAATTTATCAATTTATTTATAAATATAGAAAAATGTCATCCTTTATCGGTCCTAGATCGCGATAGACCACAATAAAGAAAAATAAACTAACTTAATTACAAATATAGCAAAATGTGACTGTCAATTATAGATGTCTATGGTAATCAATTGTGGTTTATTACTAATAGACGGTGACATTTTACTATACTTGAAACATATTTTCAGCAGTTTTACTATTTAAAATAATTATTCAAATATAATTTTAAAAAAAATTACTTTTTAATCCTCAACAAGAATAGATTTATTTATATTTAGTTTTAAGTTTTCAAAATTCAATTTTTGAATCCCCTAGCTTTTATAAATAAGTGCATTTGTTTATGAGTTTACAAAGTTTACCTTTTTAGTTCTTAGCTTTTTTAGAACAAGCTTAAAAGGTGATGTTGTAATTTTTTAGTTTTTATTATTTTAAATAATTATATGAAATTTTGAATTAAGAAACAAGTTTAAAAAATAATGTTAGAGAGAAATGTTTATCTTTTTAATTTAAATGATTATAATAAATTATTTTAGGACATTTTAAAAGTAATATTAAAAATTCAGGACTAATAATAGTAAATTTTGAAATTTAGTGAACAATTGCAAATATTCTTAAAATTTGGGTAAATATCAATTTATACTCCTAAACTTTTGAGATTGTATCAATTTAAACCCTAAACTAATAATTGTATCAATGTAAACCCTAAACTTTGTGGTTATATTAATTATACTCAGACTAATAATTGCATCAATTTAAACCCTGAATTTTATGGGTTGTATCAATTTAAACCTTGAATTTTCATAAATGTATCAATTTAAAACTTTCATTATGTTTCATATGGATAAACATAGTGTAAGCCTTGTAATTTTATCAATTAAACCTCTAAACTTACATAAGTTTGATTGAAAAAAATTAAATGATTTGTTGATATTTTTCAAACTAAATGTGAAGAAAAGTGTAAATTGATACAATTATGAAAATTTAAAGTTTAAATTGATATACCTATGAAAGTTCAAGATTTAAATTGATACAACTGTTAGTTTGGGGTTTAAATTGATACAACCTTCAAAATTCAGGATTTAAATTGATAAACTCCAGAAGTTTAGGGTTCACACTGATACAATTATTAGTTTGGAATTTAAATTGATACAACCCCTAAAGTTTAGAGAAAGTTCAAAAGTATAAATTAAAAATTTACGCTTAAAATTTTGCAGACTAAAAAGTTATATTTTAAAATTTTAAATATTCTCTAAAACTTGAAGACTTAAAAAGATAATTTTTCAAAAGAAGGAGAGGATGAAACGAAAAGGCATAGGGTTTGATAAACAAAGCTTCCAAAATTGTTGTGATACAAAAGACAAGGACAATTCCTTCACTAAATACAAAACCACTGGACCAATCCTTCTTCTTTAAACCCATTTGCTCCTCACGAGACACTAACTCATACATACAAAGAGAATTAGGAGAAAGATTTTAGAAGAAAAAAATAATTAGAGGGATGGAGAGAAAGCAAAATTATTTAATAATCTCATCATAATGTGACGTTCTCTTAATAATGATGGGATATAAATTTGAAATTTTATATACCCTAACTAACTATTAGATATGAATTCGAACTATTTTTGTAATTTTTATCTCATACATCTAATAGTGTAAAGCGATTAGTTGTATTATTTTAATCACTTTAAATACTTACTCTATAAAAATTAGAAAAAGGGGGAAAAAGAAAAATTTATAAAATCAGTGTGTGACGAAGTTGATGGCAAATGATTGCTTCTTATAAATTCAAGGTTAAAAATTGTTTTTGGTCCCTAACCTTTTATAGAAGTAACAATTTAATTTATGAATTTAATTGGTAATGATTTAATCCTTATATTTTTAAATTTATAATAATTTAATCATTGAACTTTAATAAATAACAATTTAGTCCCTATATTTTGAGAATAACAATTTAGTCTCTATCATGAAAAATTTCATCAAAATGAACCGTCAACTTTTATTATGTAACTACTTAATCTTTATAATTCATAAGGAAATTGATTTTCGATCAATTTATCCATCTATATATATAAGAAATTTTATTAAATCTTGATAATCTTTTCACAATAGAGACTTAAACGTTACAAATTATATTTATCACTTATTAAAATTTAAGAACTAAAATGTTATAAATTTGAAACTACATGGACTAAATCGTTAATAATTATAGTTCAGGAACTACATTGTTACTTTCACAAAAGTTTAGAGACAAAAAATGTTTTTAACATAAATTTAAAAAACCTAGTTCCTTCTAAAAAATCAATAAACATAAACTTTTTCTTCAGAACATTCTCGATAGATTGAACCATTAACTTTTGAGATGACAGTGGATGCGTTATTCACTATCGAGCATCTATATTTTTCATATCTCCCAACATTGTAAATAATTATCACCCACATTGTGGACTATAAGCCTCCTTGAATAATTCATAAGGGAAGCAGAGGAAGAGAGATAGAGACAAAGAATGACCTCCTAGAAAGGGAAACTCCAACCTCCATTTTAAACAAACCATTTATCTTTGTGAAACTCCATCTTCTTCCTTTTGTAGCTCTCACCTCATGGAAGTTCACAACAATTCAATGGCACCACCACCACCAAGAAACCACATCCATAACCACAACTATTCCAAATTCCACCAACATTACCACAACCACAATGCCATTCTCAGCTCAAATTCCTTCCTCATTATCATTGCCTCAATCATTTCTATCACCATTCTCCTTGCCATTTTCCTCCTCATCTTCATGCTTCTCCGCCTCAAATCCGCTCGAAACACCGCCACCGCCACCGCTGCCGCCTCCGCCGCTGCACAATCCACCACATTCATCATCCCCCACACAACCATCAATTTTGATTCAAGCCCAGGTAACCCATTTTCTTGTATTCTTTGTTTTCAAAGCAAAAATTGAAAGAAATTTTGATTGGTGAAATTGGGTCTGGAGTTTTGCAGAAGTGAAGGGGGGTGGGTGCTTATATGGGGGAAATTCTGGGAGAATTCCTCAGTACAGAATCAGGGGAGTTCAAGTTTTCACTTATAAGGAACTGGAATTGGCTACTGATAATTTTAATGAAGCAAATGTCATTGGAAATGGAAGATTAGGGTTTGTGTATAGAGGAGTTCTTGCAGATGGAGCTGTGGTTGCCATTAAAATGCTCCATAGAGATGGCAAACAGAGGGAACGTTCTTTCAGAATGGAGGTCAATAACTCTCTCTCTCTCTTTCTCTCTCTAAACTACACTTATTTTGAGTCTTTTGACTTTCCATTAACAATGCCAGCTTTCAAGTTCTTGGAGTTGGTGTTACCAGCTACATCTTTCTTCTAGCTATATTATTAATTTGTTTGTAATGAGACAAAAGGATTAACTTGGTGGACGTGTTAGTTTTTGACGTAAAACTTTCAGATTTGTCGATTTGAACTATGGATTTTATCGGAATGGTTTAAATATATTATCTGACATTCTGAATGACCAAAAACGAGATCTAGTTAATATGTAATTTATGATTTTGGTCCTAAAGTTTAGAGGGGTGTCATATACAAAACCTCTAATTCTATTGGTGTTTTAATATCTGTATTTTCTTGTATTTCCCTCTCTTTCTCCCTAGTTAACACACTATTAGTGAATCACATAAATCTTTATATTGTTTTTTCTGTTTATGCTTTCTTTATTTGTTGATTTCATTTCTGGTAAAATAACTTTGAATAGGTGATACGTGGATGAGACTACCTTTTTAGGTATTAGTTCTTATACTTTTATTTGGTTGGTTTCTGACTATGTTTGAGTGTAGCCATTTTCTTGACATGATTTTGAAAGTTGTCGTTATTGATTTCGAGATTAGAGTTTAAATCGATGAAATTGAAAGTTTAATTAAGGAGACTCCCTCCTATTGATAGCAGGTGGATCTCCTAAGCCGCTTGCACTCTCCTTGTTTGGTGGAGTTGCTTGGCTACTGTGCTGACCAACACCATAGGCTTCTGATATTTGAATTTATGCATAATGGTACTCTTCATCATCATCTACATAATCCCAACAGTGAATCTCGGCCATTGGATTGGAATACTAGATTGAGGATAGCCCTTGATTGTGCCAAGGCTCTTGAGTTCCTCCATGAGCATGCAGTTCCATCTGTTATTCATAGAAACTTCAAGTGCACCAATGTTCTACTGGATCAGGATTTCCGAGCCAAGGTTTCGGATTTCGGTTCGGCCAAGATGGGCTCTGACAAGATCAATGGTCAGATATCTACACAAGTCCTGGGAACCACAGGATATCTAGCACCAGAGTGAGTCTTCAAACAAGCCTCTAGTTTTTCATTACTGTCAATCTTTTGAATTCCTTCTACCAAAAAAAATCAATCCAAGTCTTCAAAATGCCTCCACATGAATCCCACGACGCCTATTGCGTTAATAGTTTATTAGGTGACGGTATGGGACGTTGAATTGAATTATGAAGTTTGGAGTTAGGAAGTCTATGTTTGGGGTGCAAAGTTGTTTAATCTGAAGTTAGGAAACATTAGAGGTAGGGAGGAAGAAAGATGAGAAGATGGAGTTTCTTGATAAATATGTACATGTCAATAGTGAATATTGTTGAAGTTGGTGAGGTTGAGTTATTTAAGATTGACTTATGAAGAATGTGAATACACGTCTATCCGATTACATATAGCTCAATATTTTAAAGGAGTATAGATTGCGGTAGTACCGAGTCGATCTTTTTATTAATGTTACTAGAAGAAGTATAAACCTTTATAATTTATGAGAAAATTTCTGGGGTAATGCAGTTACTTCAAGCATGTTCATAGCATTAGTTCCATATTTAAGTTTACAATTCTCTGTTGGGAATGTGCAGGTATGCTTCAACTGGAAAACTTACAACAAAGTCAGATGTGTACAGCTATGGTGTTGTGCTGCTAGAGCTATTGACCGGTCGAGTGCCGGTTGATATCAAGCGACCGCAGGGCGAGCATGTTCTTGTCTCGTGGGTTAGTTAATTCTGTTACATTTCAACAACCTATAAGGCTGCAAAAAACTACGATAAAATAATATTTAACAGAGCTATACTGAACCATATAATCATCATATATAAGAAGTCTGATCTATTACATGACTTGTAGGCTCTCCCAAGGCTGACTAGCAGAGAAAAAGTAGAGAAAATGATTGACCCAGCTATTCAAGGGAAGTACTCAAAAAAGGATTTAATTCAGGTTTGTTAAGCGTTAATTAGGATTATGAATGTGCTAATCTTACCATTTTTTTAATGACCCTATAAGTATATGATTCTCAGGTAGCAGCCATTGCAGCCATGTGTGTGCAGCCCGAAGCCGACTACCGGCCTTTGATGACCGACGTCGTGCAGTCTCTGGTTCCTCTAGTTAAGAGCCCGTCATCGTCGTCTCGATTCTTCAATTGACATCTGAGTGAAAATTATGCAAGATCAAGATAGCCTTCATGGTTCACTAAAGTAGGTTTCTTTTTGGTGCTTCCTGCAGTTACTTTATATAACTTTTATGAAATGCAGATTAGAGCATGTCAATGTGAACCTATAGAAGCTACACACATCTAAATTCAATTCTCTTAATCAGAAAATGAGACATGTACATAAACTTTTTGAGTATCATTTGATGCTACAAATATTAAACTGTCAAGAAAGTTGCTATGTGGTTGCAGTATAGATCTTAGCTCAGAGCTAAGTGTTTTTTTGAATTATCAAATCATATTTTCATGAGTCGAGTAACAGTTAAAGGAGTTCATAAACCATTTAGAACTATTAATTTCTAAACTTTAGGACTAAAGTGTCCCTTGTTATAACTGTAGAGATCAAATAAACATCAATTTCAAATTTCAGAGACCAAAAATATAGTTCGCCAACAACAAAGAAATAAATAAAGATATTACAATATTTAGCGTGTAAAATTATGAAAATAGGTGATAAAAATTGGTATTAGCATGTTAGCATAATCGTACTTGGAGTTCTTCAAACCTGAGATTGAAGTTAATAAACTAGAGTTTGACCAACACTTGAGACTCTTTTGTTAAAATATCATTTTAATCCTAATATTTTGAGATTTGTACTATTTTATCTATGTATTTTTAAATGTCCAAATTTAATTTTTGTATTTTCAAGATATTTTAAAATTAGTCCATATTGTTAGTTTATTATTAACTAAAAAAAATTACCAAATTTGATAAAATTAACTTTAAACTAGCAATAAGGGCTAATCTTGAGACTTATTGAAAGTACATAGACAAATTTTATTAATTTGAAAGTACATGATTAAAAGTATAGGGACCAAAATGATATTGTTTATATCCCTATCCTAAAATTCATCCTAAACTCAACTTCTCATATGTCGTCTAAATTGATATTTGCCATAAGATTGACCTTCGGACATCGTAATACAATTATAATGTCATTATTTGCCAATATCTATGGTAAGATTGATTAGACGTTCAGATAAGAGATATTTTGTTAGGTCTATACCATCTTAAGTTTTCTCTAAATGCTTGTCTTTTAAGTCTCAAATCTTAGAAAGAAGAACAGAATCTTTTTAACTATAAAACAAGAATGTAGGATAGAAGAAATCTAGAGACTAGCCAACTTTAAGTAATAGGACTAGCCACAACCATAAACTTTACAATCAATACAAAAAAAATCCAACATGGGAGCATCTTATCATGAAGTAAGAAACTCATGTATATCCTAACAATGGAGGTAGAAGAAAAGCTAAAATCACTGGAGTTTCATAAATAAGACAATATTCTAGCCCATTTATATAGTTGTGTTCTTTCTATTGGAACATTAAAAAAAAAAAAAAAAAAAAGTTGACAAGATAAATAATGCAGTGGGAAGAGACAAAGAAACTAGAAGTGTAGAGAATTTTCTCTGGACAAAGGTTGAGAATGAAATATCGACCTTTGATATGGTACTTAATAGAAACTTTTTTTTCTATTAAGTTAGGCTCAAATCGATACCTTTAAAATGGTAATACGTTTTCTATTAAATTACATTTTTAGTTTATGAACTTTCATGTTTGTGACTTTGATCCTTGAACATGCTTTAAATTAAACAGTATCTTAATAGGTTTATGAGATTTTAATGTGTTTAATAGTTACCTTTAATTTTAAAAATATCATATAAATCTATAAACTTTCAATTTGCGTTTAACATATCTTTGATATATTGAACATTTCTTAAAATTAATGACTCATTGATATAAAATTAAATTTTGGTTAACATTTTAGTTCCTATGTTTTGAAATTTGTTCAATGTTAGTTCTTGTACTTCTAATCAATCATAAATTTAGTCTCTCAAAGTTAATGAAATATCAATTCTGTCAAATTGATTTGTGAAATTTGATAAAATGTTAAATTTAATAGACAAATTTAAACTTTTGTAGCACGTTTTAAAGTTTAGAATGACGACATCCAATACAAAATTAGATGCTCAAATAAGCTTAAGGACTTGACGTGTTAGCTCAATTCCAATTTTTCAATTTTATGCTCTTGATTATACGTAAAATTGTATAGTTTCTTATGCCAATGTCATTTCCAACGAAAGATGAAGCTTTTTTTCAATATGCTACTTCATCCAATTTCAAATTTTCTCAATGTTCAACTTTATTTTCAATCCAAAACTTTCATTTATAAAGAAATTGAATTTGAAAAAAAAAAATAATATTTATTTTAACCTCATTCAAAACTTTTTCCATTAAATTTTTACATCAAAATTAAATTGATGTTAGTTTTTATTACCATCCAAAACTTTCATTTCCACATCATTTCACCTCAAAATATTCCTAAACTTTATTTTATTTTACAATTTTTTTTTCATTTATTTTTTAATTTTATTCTATTGCATTGACATTTACAATATACATCTAAATGTTATGTTACTCTAAAAAAATGATAATTAAAATTGTTAATCATAGTCTAATTAAGCCATAATCAAAGTTTCATTAACTAATTAAAACAACTTCCATCAATTTTTATATAGTTCCCCGAAATTTCATATTGATATTTTCATCAATATTTTCATAAAATTGGGACCTCGATATTTCTATCGACATCTACATTTCAAATATTGGTTTTAAGTCATTTGGCACATAATAAAAAAAAAAATAAAAGTAATTTATTTAAAAAAATTATCACCTGACAAATTTTTATTGAAAATTGTGACGTGCACGAAAATGAGTGCAACCGATAACGGAAGTCTTTTTTTTTCTAAAGACTTCTTGTGTTGCAAATTAGGATGAATGTATATAGACCTCGAAGTTTTCACTCCAATAAAAAAGGGAATCAGGTGACAAACTTCTAAATGAGGTGAGAAGCAAAGAATGAATGATTTTATTAGCAGATCAATTTGATTTTGCCTCGTCTCCATTTGGTATAATGGTACTGAGCATGTTCAGATCGTTAAAAAATTAGTGTAAACTTAGTTCACAAGTAATTTAATTAGTTTTATTTTTAATTTATGGTAATGGGTTAATTTAGAGCCGTAGGAGGATAGTAACTTAATGGCTTAGTGGGATTAATAGATGAGAATTTCAAAGTTAGTGGTTGTGAAACCCAGATTCCCATTTTTCCTGGTTAAGGGAATTAACTAAGTGGAAGTTACATTCTATTTTAAAGAGTAGGAAAATTCTAAGTGTTTAAATAAAGATTGTTTAGTAGCTTTGAGATAAGCCTTAACTAGTGAAAAATTGGCTAAGTATAACCCATGCGTTGGAAGCTAGAAAATTGACTAAGTGTTGTTCCATGTGATGGCTTTGCTCATTTAGAGGTTATTTGGGCATTAAAGGAAGCCAAAGTGTGGCCAAGAGAAATGCATGCGGCAGCCAATGTCTTGAGAGGTTAGAAAAACGCATGCGGCAGCCTCAAGTTACACGGACAAGGGCACTAGGCGTTGGAGTGCGCACGCTGGTTGATCATGTAGTAAAAGGAGCAGTGCTACGCGATGGCATGCGGCGATGCTACGCGATGGATGCGGCAATGCTACGCGATGGAGGCATGCAACAATGCTACATGATGGTATGCGGCGATGTTATACGATGGATGCGGTGATGCTACGCGATGGTATGCGGCAACACTATGCGATGGTGCTATGTGGCGGCCTTGCTAAAGGATGAGCTAGGCGATGAAACAAGCTATGGTGGACGCATGGTGAATTGTCCTTGCGTTGCCAAAGGTTGTTATGCGTTAGTGATGTGCTATGTGCCGAGGACATTCGAGGCATGTGGACGTATAGGACAAGGCTTGAACAAATAGTATGCGGTGGAAGAGGGTTGGTCATAATCTTAGTTGAGCGCATAAGGCAAAGGTAAGCCATGCGGTAAAGGGAATACGGCCAAGGATGAGCCTTGCGAGCATCTAGTATATGCGACCAAGTTGCGTCAATGGGATGCACGAGGGAAGGTTGCGTTAATTGGAAATGGCACAACCGAGGTTAGTAGGTCGCATATGGAGAAAGGTGCTAGGCGAAAATGACTTGAAGGGTGTTATGTTGAGATTTAAAGATACCGCAAGGGCACAAGGTAAGGTTGGATGAACGCATATGAAGATGGATGGACGCATATGACGCTGGATGAGCGCATATGAGATGGATGGACGCATTCAAGGTCGTCATCCGAACATGTGGCTTGTTAGGAAAAAACCTTAGGCCTTAAGAAAATGAGGTGGATGCACAAGAAGACATGCAAACTTGAGAGCTATATGTTGATAAAAGGGGAAGAAGAAACCTTAGATTGCGATGACACAAGGTTGCGTTAATAGTGTAAGGAAAGGACACTTGGACATGCGGTCAAGTAGGAGGTGTCGGCCTTGGAGAGATTCTGGACGCCTATAAATAGGGCCAAGGACTTTAGATAAGAACTCAAATTCTCTTCAAAGGACAGAAAGAAGAGTGTATGAAGGCTAATTGGGAGGAGACTATGCGCTGATGAAGGAACGCATGCATTGGTACCAAGACCATGCGTCTGTCATGAAGTTCCAAGAGAAGAAGATGCTGTCGAACAGGAAGGTCTGGGAGTAGCATCAATTTGGGACGAAGAGTTCTTTCAGAATACTCGTGCATTTGGAGTGATTCTAAAGCCACCTAAAATCTAGGAGAGTCTAGTTTTCAGGGTAGGGTTGCCGGAGAAGAAGCTCTAAGGAATCAGGTTGGAGAATGAGGAAAAGACAGAAGGATCGAGCTGTCGGGTAAGCTTAGGCCAGCCTTGATGTTTTAATATTTTCGGCCAAACCACGAGGAGTTCGAATCTAATATTTTATGGTAAGCTTCCTAAGACATTTTAGATCATGTTTGTAGAAGGAAGTAACCTGAGATAAAGCCTAGAACTATGAATAATATGAGCTTTAAATTGAATCTGAAATTTAGGGTTCAAGAGAGCCCGAGGTGATCAAGGAACTTCTTGAAAGAAAGATTCCTACCTTACCAAGGTGAGTGGTACTTTCCTTTAAGTCTTAAAGCATATATTTTAGAGTAATTGTATATGCTTATGTTATGAATGAGTATCTAGTTTGAGAATGAGATTATGTGATCGGGATAGTCGGGGGGTCAATAGACCTTGTTCCTAAGCCCGAAAGCAAAATCTCACGGGATGGTCAGAGGACCAAGAGGTCTAGCTTCTGAGCCTGTGGGAGGATCCTCGTATGGGATGGTCAGAGGGCCGATGGGCTTAGCTTATGAGCCCATGAGCAGGGAGCTATGTGCACATAGGAGACAATGGAAACAAAAAGAGTAAGCATTGTAAGTTTAGTAACAGTGAACTATCTACCGTGTAGGTAAAGAATAGACTCATTCTAAATAGTTATCAGTTTAGCTATCTACCGTGCGTGTAGATAGAGTTGAGAACAGAATCATTCAAAGCTGAGGTGATATGCTTGTTATTTATGAGTTGAAATAGATTTTAGAAGTTGCTTACCACTCATTGAGCTCTGTGAAGCTCATTTTTTTCTTTCATATTTTCTTCCCAGGTAGCGAAAGGTGAGAAGTTCCAGGATGCTAATAATGTCAAGGTCTGCCATAAGCCACAGTTACACTTCCAAGGGTTTTAAAGAGTCGTTTTTATAAACTTTTGTAGTTAAGTCTTGGAGTTGTATAAACATTACATTGTTGTGAAATAAAAATGGGCATACTTAATTAGTTGTTGTATATCTCCTTGAGTTAAACTTTACTGAGTGTAGTAAAGAGGTTCAGACGGATTGTAGGTATCACTAAAGGGAATCTACGATCCCTCATGCCTCTTCTCGGGCTCAGGAATGTGGGCTCGGGGCGGGATGTGACAGTGGTAGAATTTAAAGGTTAGTGTATTAATGGCTAATTTTTTAATTGCCTATAAACACTTGTAATCTTTCTACTTCAATGCATATAGAAATTAATTGAGTGCTATGCATGGTTCCTTGGTAACTTCTAGTTTGATCAGGGAAACCACAGAAAATGAATCTGCTAATGAAGGTTACGGATTCGGGCAAGAGGAAGAAACTTATAATATCGTAGTTACTCATGGTTATTTTGGCTAATTGATCTTCCAATATGCTAGTTTCAATAACTCTCGTTCTTTACATTTCTTCCTAGCTACTTGGCCTGTAGTAGGTATTTGGTTCACCGCTTTAAGTATTAGCACTATGGCTTTCAACTTAAATGGTTTCAATTTCAACCAATCTGTATTTGATAGTCAAGGTCGTGTAATTAATACCCGGGCTGATATTATTAACCGTGCTAATTTTGGTATGGAAGTTATGTATGAGCGTTACACTTAATTCTCTGTGTAACATTTTTCTCTTGTTTTTGTCATCCGTTATTTTCGCTTTATTTTTTTTGTTACACAAATACTAGAGTTTTTGTTTATACAAGACGAGATTATTTTTTATCCTTGCTCTATTGAAGAGTCAGAATTAGCCTATGAAGATGTTACTTCACAAACCATTTCTTCATTGTAGCTAGTGTTAAGAGAAATCTTGAGCACCATTGGAGAGGTACATGAACATCTTTGAACTCTTTGGAAGTAGCGTCTCTTGTTTAAGAATAAAAGTCGGTATTCTAATCAAGAGCTTGAATGACAAAAAGCCCAAAAATTGATGGTAATTAATCAACTTTTTAAGAGTTTTAAATAGGTAGAGCAGATGCAAATATAGTAATGAGATCTAAAGTATTATTAGATATAGTATAATATACAAGAATTTACAAATTTAGCCAAATTTAGATATAGTTTCGGAAGTCTATCGATGATAGACTATATTACTAATAGGAGTCTATCCATGATATAGTCTATCACTAATAGGAGTCTACCAACAAAATATTCCTGGTAGAGTCTTTTGCTATACACTTGTTATGGGTAAAAATATAGTTAATTGTCTAGCCTAACAAGGATGACCTAATGGGCCATTCCAATATAAATTAGATTATTTCTAAGGGCTACATTCTTAATGGTTGTATCAGCTAATTAAGGTGGTAATGACCAATTAATCACTGAAAAGATTAGTTAACCAAGTGATGGTTACGAAATAAATTTTCTATATAATCAAAAGGGCTCAAGATATTTGAGGTATGTTAAAATACATCTCGAATTCTCTGATCTAACTCTCTCTGAACGATTACTAACTTGATTGTTGGAGTGTTAGTGGCTAAGCATCACATTGATGTGAGTTTTCCTATATTGTGTAGGGCGATCTTTTACTTCCTCTAAAAAATAACAAATTCATAGTTGCTACCAAATTTTGTTGTCAACAATACTTGTTTATTAGCACTAAAAGTGCAACTCATTGCAAGTACCATTTTAAAAATAGGTTTACAAATTTTTATTATCGTGTCTATTTAACCTTATGTTTAAAAAGTCTAGAGAAATAAAGGGAGACATAGGGATGGCAAAAAAACTTGTGGGGGTGGGTCCCCTAGGGCCCAACCCGATTGGATTAGGGAATCCTCGATTCGACTAAGGATAAGCGATCAAATCGAGGACTCTTTTTGAGTCCCGATCGAGGATGGGGAGGGGATCCCACCCTGACCTCGACCCCACCCCCACCCTTACCCTGAAATTTATAATATTTTAATTATATATATATATTTAGCCTAACCCATATCTATTTTATCCAATATTTATTTGGCTCACTTTTATCTTATACTTATTCGACCCAAAACTAGAGCCCAAAACTTAAGCCTATTGAATCCCACATTTTAAAACCCTAATTATTAATCTTTTACTCTTTTACATATTTCCCTTTTTAACACACTTACAGATTTTAAACGGTTGAAGAAGAGTGAAGATGAAGTGAACTAAATAGAAGTTGTCGGTGCTGCTAGGGTTCTTGTCATCCGGTGGGTCGTCTGCTGTCGTTGGGATCGTCAACTATGGCTGGTTGTGTTGTCTCCGTTGGGATCGTTTGTTGCCATGAGTGATTTTTTTAAATTAAAAAACTGAGTTTAGAATTTTAGTTTGCATTTTTGTTATGTATATGTTTTTTTCTAAATTGAAATGGTTTTCTTTTTTTTTTCTTTTTCTTTTTTAGTTTGAGGACGTAATTTTGGACTTTTGAGTTTGGTTGGAGTGTTGTGATTAGATTAGATTGGTTGTTTATTATTGTTATTCTTGCTGATATTTTGTTGATCTACTTGGTTTTATGGGTTTTTGTGATTATGTTAGAATATAATGTTTTAGTGGGTTGTTTACGTTTTAGATGTTAATTTTGCTAATCTACTTGGTTTATGAATTTTATTTCTGATTAATAATTTTTCAAGTGTTTAATTAAAAAAAGAGGATTTTATATTAATTCGTTATTTTATTTTGTATAATTTGCGAGGTTCAAATAAACAATGTCTTCATCACCTTTTGCGAATAAATATTCTTCAAGTCCAAATATAAGTAGAACTCCAATTTAGATTCTAATTCCAAGTCTAACCCCAAATTCAACTCCAATTTCAACCCCAATTTCAACTTCAAATTCAACTCCATGCTCTTCAAATGACGATAGTTTGATTGTTGATGCTTGCATTATTCTTGGTGAGAACACTGAGGAAGGATATTTAAGAAGGAGATTGACATTAGTTGTTTGCAAAACAGTTCGTAATTATTGTAAACGAAAATTGGGGGAGGGGGTGAGTAAAAATGGAACCAAAAATTTGCATGACTATAAAAAATATGACCCTATACAGGACAAAAGAACATACTTAAAACCAAAGTTTTAAGAGCAAACCTTGATGTAACTCAAAATTGAAGCTGTCTTTTAGTTGTTTCTGACCACAAACACTTTATGGACCACCGCTAGAGTCTTCCCCGTTATTCTCCAATTTTAGAACAGATTGTGGGGTCCGAATTTGTGATGAATCTTGAGGGGAAAAGAACGTTAGAGAGAGTTGGTGTTTATCAATTTGTGAGAGGGAAAAACCAGCTTCATAAGCCTCCCAAGAAGAACCAATCTCAGCCAAAATTTCTTCTATTTAAAGAAGAAATAATGCACTCCAATTCACCAAAAATTGACAATAAATTGATCATTAAATGAAGTGGGATTTGAGGTGTTAATGAAGCTTAAAATATTGGAAAACTTCACTTTCAAAATTCACATAATTTTGAATTTCTATGAATTTTGATAAAATTAATTCAACTAATTAATTTTAAATAAAAAATAATTCTATTAATTAATTAATTTAATTAATAATAATTTATCAAATATTAAATTATAAAATTAATTTTAAATAATTAATTAAACAATTTAATTAATAAAAATAATTTAATATCAAATATTAAATTAACTAATAACACCAATCTTGATCCTGAAACCCTATTCATGTGATCAATATTTAAATCATATTTAAATATTTTCAACTCTCTAAATTGTTTAATTTATAATTAAACAATAATACATTAAGTATATCAAATATAAATAACGCTTATTTCCTAAGCCGAATTTGAACAATTCAAATTCTCTCATTACACTGTTCTATGTTTTAATTCGACATGAGCTAGCAGTGGACCTAATGGACCAAGCTCCAACAATCTACGATTAACTGGCTAAACTCTTTAACATAGCCAATCAACATTTGTTAACCACCAGGACACTTCACTTTAGCTCAGTAGTTGCATTATCCTCACTGTAGATATATATTTGTCCACTTGATATAACCATAATTAGTAAGTTGATTCTTCACAGGTTGTCGTAATTACAACTAAGTCAAAATTACCATTTTACCCTTGTAGTCACATCTTATTCCTTAAGTACTATTGATCTTCTAATGAATAATTGGTTTGTGGTCCAACCACCAAATCAAGTCCATCTAGGTTAAATGAGAGGGTGAGACCCCTTGTTCAAAATCCTGAGTCCACATGTAAGAGAACAACTTGTCTACTATCCTTAGAAGTGGGTAGGAGTGAGTTCTATCTTGCAGGACTATGTCCCTAGCTATCTACTCGATCTTATCTCTAAAATGGGGGATTATTAAGTCAGCGAATTCGGGTCACTCTCACTCATGCAGATTAAAGAATAATCCTAAATAAATAGGAGTTCATAGTTAGCTTAGGATTAAGAATCGAGTTACCTAGGTCATCGTATTGAAATAGTCAGTCTTAACAATAAATGACGTTATAAAGTAAAAGTGACTGTTTCGCAGTTCGATCTAGTGCAAACTCATTGCATAGGACACCCCCACTCATATTTTTCCACATTGACGATTTAGGATCACATACTTTGTATCAAATACAAAGTGAGCCGCATCCATAGTGTCCCGATGATAAGGTACCCAACCCACTCCTTATACAATAATCGTTTTGGCTATTTACTTGAACTTGATCAACTTTTATGTCTCCACATATATTTCAAGTATTCATGTTATAGTCAGTAGCTCTTACTTTATTGGATTTAGAGTTTCTAAATGACTTGAGAGAGGAAAAGGTGGGAAGGGAGTTACAATTCCATCCCAAAATTAGTTTTTCCCGTTTTAGAAAAAAATAAATTAATAAAATTAATTTTAATAGCAAACTTTAATATATATATATTTAAATCTGTCTCTTATACACATCTAGATGTGTATAAGAGACAGATATTATATCAAATATAACATATAACTTATAGTTCAATTGTATACAATACAATATAACCTATGGTTTAATTCTCTCAACAAAAATATTTAATATAAATCCCATTTATATTAAATTTAATTATATGAATCCAATTCACATAATTAATATTTGAATCATATTCAAATATTTAATTTCTCTCAATTGAATTACTTAATATTATAATATATCAAATATATTATATTAATTATATCAATTTACATATTCAATAACATACTTACTGAAAAAATTCAATAACAACTTTATTGAAAAATAGAATATGTTTATCGTTTACAAATCACAAATTTTAGAACATAAAACCCAACAAACTCCTACTTGGACTAAAACTCCAATGGGGTCATTTACATATCATGTTGAGCGTGAGAGAAAAAACATAAATATAATAAACTAGGGAATCACATACCTATGACTTCTCCACTTGTCCTAGATTTACATAACTCATAGTCCTAGACTCACTAGGTGACCCTTAAACATTTTAGTTGTAAGGGTCTTTATAAACAGATCTACAATGTTGTGCTCCGAGGCTATCTGTTTGACGATCATGTCTCCTAGTTGCACATTCTCCCTGATAATTGTAGTACGAATGACTCCATGGTTAATATGCTCGTTGATAGTTTGTTTAGAAACTTAATCTTGGATAGGAGTATATTTCATATGCGGTGTTGTACTCATATTCTGAATTATGAAAGATGGGTTGTCAGTGATAGGAGATGGATTGAAAGAGTTCATCGTAGTGTGTCTTTTTTGTTACATAAACAAAAAAGAAAAAAAAGAGAATTTGAGGAAACTACTCGTCAGTTGAATATTTATGATGGTATGATGTTGAGTCTTACTTGTTGTATTGGATGGAATTCTATGTATTTTATGTTCCCCACAACATTGAAGTACAAGACTATTTTTTATTGATTAAAATAACGAGAGCCAAAGTACAAGTGTTTGCCTTTGGATCAAGATTGGGTGTTAGCAAAAGAGATATGTGAGGAATTGAAAATATTTCATCACGTGACTAAAATATTTTTTGGATCCAAATATTCTACGCTAATCTTTGTTTCCAAAAAATTTGTAAACTAAAATTGGCTATTTCTAGATGGATGAATTCTACTTTTGAGGAGGTAAGAGTCATGATATCAAATATGATTACGTAGTTTGATAAATGTTGGAAGAAAATTTATGGTATAATGGCCACAATTGTAGTCTTAGCTCCACGTTACAAGTTGAAGTTGATTGAGTTTTAATTCCCTCAAATTTATGGAGAGATGGAAAGGATTAAAAAGTTTTGTTCAGATTTGGAGAAATAATATCAGTTGAAGGATGAATGTGATGATTCTCACAATTTTAACTGTTCTAAACATTTAGATGGAGCATCAAAGAACATGGAATTTGATTATTTTAATGATTACGACTTGTTTATATCAAATTCCAATAAGATGAATCAAAAGCAACACTTGGATTCATATTTTGATGAATCTGTCTTACTCGATCTTCTGATCTCAACATTTTGAATTGCTGGAAATTGAATGGGGTCAAGTATCCCATTCTACAACAAATTTCTAAAGACATATTAGTCATCCCATTATCTAGTATTGCATTAGAGTTTGTTTTTAGTACCTGTGGTAGGATTGTAAGCACACATCGTAACAAACTTCATCTGAAGACAATGAAGGCTTTGATGTGCACATAAAATTGGATTGCAACTGAAATTTTGATAGGTATGTTACTTTATGTTGTTTAACCTATCTTTTTTATTTTATATATTAACAAATATTTTTTGTATTATAAATATGTGACAAAATAAGATACTAACATAGGAAAAGAAATGGTTAAATATTTAGCAACTAGTTTAGAAGATTCAGACGACTCTGATGAAGATATGGTGACTAAGGTATGACATTAGTTATTAATTATAATGTCTATTTATTTTTTTTTAAGACATTATTTGTTAATTTTATTTTAAATATAGGAAGAATACTCACCAGCTAAGGACAGAATGATGTCGAGAAGAAAGAAGGACAAACAAGTTTATGACTTTGGTTGTTGTATAAGACATTTGAATTTATTTTACTTCAAACTTTTATTCAAACTTTATTTATAATATGTGAATTCGTAGAATTTGACTTATGAATTTGTGAGTTTGTGAATTTGTAGAATCTCATGGATTCGTGAGCTTAGGAATTGGTAGAATTTGTTTATTTTATTTCATGGATTTGTGTCTATTAAATTTTGTTTATTTTTTATGACTATTTTTTTTAAAAAATAAAATATATGATATTTAAAAGAAAATGATATAACATTTTAAACGGGAAATCTCCATAGGGAATTAACAGGGGAATCATCGCAGAGGCTAATAGAGGAATTCTCCCAGGGATCAATAAGGGAAACGGAAAGTGGGTCCTCGGGAGGATATTGGTTTAAGAAAACATGTAGTGGAAGAAAACAGGATCATAAAGCATTCTAATTCATTAATTTTGGCTTTGAAATAAGTTTGGCTTCTTCTCATTGTAGATATATTGTGTCCACTCGATATAACCATGATTAGTAAGTTAACCCTTCACAGGTCACTCGTAATAATGGTTGAGTCAATAGTTGTTTTACTCCCGAGATTACCTCTTGTTTCTTAAGTTCCACTGTTCCTCTAATGAACAATTTTTTTGTGATCCAATCAACAAACCAAATCCCTCTCGGACCAATAAGATGGTGGGGCCCTATGTTCAAGACCCGAAGTCAACACTTAAGGGAACAACCTCTCTACTATCCCTGAATGCGGGTAGGTGTGAATTCCATCTTGCACCCTATGTCCCTAGCTATCTACCTGGTCTTACCCCTAAAATGAGAGTTTTATTGAGTCGACACTATTGAACCAACCCTCACCTATGCAAATCGAAGGATAATCCCGAATAAATAGGAGTTCATAGTTAGCTCAAGATTAAGGTCAAGTCACTTAGGTCATTGCTATGAAATGGCCAGTCTTAAATAGTAAATAACGTTATAAAGTAAGAATGACTTATTTCTTGGTTCGACCTTATGTAAAATCATTGCACAAGACACCCCCGCTCCTGATGTCACCACATGAACGAATTGGGATCACTTCATTTGTAGCACTTTACAACTCTTTTTAACAACTGCAAAGTGAACCACATCTGATAGTGTTACCAGAATAAGGTATCCAACTTTATTCGTAATACTATAGATCATTTTGACTATTTACTCGAGCCCGATCCACTCTTATGTCTCCATATAAAGTTTAAGTACTCATGTAATAGTCATGGATCTTTTAGTTTATTAGATTTGTTTATGAAACGAAATAAACAATTCATATACTCAATAACAACTGTATTGAATCCACACTTCAATAACAACTTTATTGATTTACAGAATAAGTTTATTGTTTTAAAAAACCACAAGTTTTAGGACATAAAATCCAACAAACTACAATTTGGACTAAAACTCTAGTGGTAACATACATATGAATACATAATGTTGAGTTTTTGAGTTTACAGAGAAATACAAAAAACTAGGGCATCGCATATCCATGGTTTGCTTTTAGGTATCACATACTCACCCTTAGGTATCACATACTCATGGGTTTTTTCTCCCGCTTGCCCTAGATTATATAACCCATAGTCCTAGTCTCACTAAGTGATCCTTAAACACTTTAGGTGAGAGGATTGCTGTAAACATATTAGTATATAGTGGACTTCTATTCAAACAATATAGGGAATGCATCTTATTTCTACAACTTCTTGTTTCTCGATACCGTCGCTTAGATTTGATGACTTGAGTTTCCAGTAAACCTAAATTATGGTTGGGCTGTCATACATTTCTCCAACTACATTGAGGTACCTTCATCTTTTTGAATAAAATGCATCTGACCTGTCTAAACAACTTTTGTTACAGTGTCAGCTTTAATCAATAACTCTTATTGATATACATTTGGTGTTTATGGAAACTAAATAATATATGGTGATCTCGTATACTTTTCTAGAAAATTTAGCATTTGTCAACACAAACACTTGTTTTTATATTACTTGAAAAGTATACTACTTTTGGGTTGCCTACGGATAGGCATGCCTTTTGAACAATATTCCAACATTCAAAGGTTCGACATTAACACGTGCCGATCTATTCCAAATTTTTGAATTATGTAAACATAAACAACTTTTATGAGTTCTCCATATCTCATATGGAGTTTCAGAAACACCTTAAAATTGGAATGATGTTCAAAACAATCAAGGCAACTTAGATGTAGAGAGTTGCCACTAGACTTCATGTTCTATCATAATAGCCCTAGAAATTTCAGATTTTCTGTACTCTCTATCTTGATCTAATCAAAACGTTTCAATTATTTTACCTAACAAGTTTTATACACCTTGAACCTTTCAAGTGTTCTAAACTTATAACTTAGGTAAACATAATTGTACTTTGAATAATTACTGTAATATTCATACCCTTTTTTCTTATGCTTTAACATTCATCAAACCTTAAAGATCTGAATGTATAAGCTTTAAGGATTTTTTGGTTAAAAAAATTTGATCATCTTATCTCTAAGATAAGACACACATAAAAACAAAAGATTTTGCCTTCTAATTTATTTAGATGACCACATTTAACATTCTTCTTAATCTCATTAAGATATTATGTGATAAAATTCTTAATTACTAAAGATAAGTACTAGAATACACCATTTGCCTCATTGATTTCTAGCCGTTTTAAATATTTGAATATTTAAAATGGCCTTTATCTCTATTGGTTTTAACACAGAAGTTGCTTTATAATAGAACAAAAATATATCTTTTGCTAATGAACATTTCATTTACAAAAAAATATTTTATATAACTTGTCCTTTACAAAAGATAAAACAACTTTTATTATATTAACAAAAGTAAAAGGATTCATCTTCTGTTAGTAACTCCAAAATCTCCTACTGGTCTTACTGAGAAGCTCTCCCATGTTCACAACTTGGAGCATTATCTCATTTGCAAGCAACCCTTAGGAACTAATTTTCTTGTTTTGTTTTTTTTCTGCTTTTTTCTTTGCAAGGTATTTGGGCAGTTTCTCTTCCAGTGCCCGTCCTCACTGTAGTAGAAACATTTCCTTTGTCTACAGCTTTTACCCTGCCTTTGCGGCCTGTAGAAGTTTTCTGTTTCCCTTTTCCCTTGTTCTTCTTCAAAAGAATACTTTTATTCTTAGAAGAAGAAACAATATCAGACCTTTTAGAGGACAATCCTCTTTTTTCAGTACCAACAATATTTACCTCCGCTTCTTGTCCTTTTGTTTTTAAAATGGATTGAAAAACTTGCAGCTCGTTGAGAAGTGTAGTCAGGATGTATTCTATCTTGTTCATTAATGCGTTGGTGCAAAATTGCAAGAAGATCTTCGGAAGAGACTCTAGAATAAAACCAATTTGGCTCTTCTCGTTTACAACAGCTTTGTTTACCTCTACCACATTAAAATGACCATCATATTCAGAACATGTTCTCTAGTAGAGGCCTCTTCTTTCATTCGGTAGTTGTAAATATATTTGATAACATCATGCCTCAGGGAGAAGGACGGTTGTCTAAACATCCCATGTAGAGATTCCATAATCTCTTTGGCAGTATACATGATTTTGTGTTTCTTAGCCAGAATATCATATATGCTGGCGAGAAAGTAGGCATTGGCTTTCTCATTCACCTTCGTCCATTTGTCGTATGCTTCCTGAATAGTTCGGTTTGCATTTGAGCTAGGGATGGGAGGACATTCCTCTGTCAAAATGAATCTTAAATCGTCTATCACCAATATTGTATTCAAATTTGATTTTCATATAGCATAATTATCCCTAGTTAATTTATCTGAAGCCAACAATTGTATCAATCAACTAGTCTCCAAAATTCATTATTTTTGCAACAAAACTATAGTGAGTCAGAATAAGTGCTACCAAGGAGCAGTCAAATACTCATTCACTAAAGCAAGATATTCTTAACTAAATACTATCTTCAGAATAACTCTTATTCCTATAGTCATTTAGTTATTGTTTTCGATCAAAACTTACTAACACTTAGTAATTTTGTAAGTGTAACCCTCTATTTTCAGACCTCAGAAGTCGACCCTAACGATGCTACCGAATTGGAGCAAGATTGGGAATGGACCTAAGAAATCCTATCCATTTATAGAGTTTGAGTTGTTCTGAATCCTATGTTACAACCCTTCTAGGGGATAGCCGTCATTAAACGACTAACAAGGGCCACTTAAAGTTAACCAGTAAGCGCAACCTAGGAATCTCACGGTCCAAACCAATGGAAGAGACCGTAGGATGTGTTGACGCATATTCTTCATCCACTCACTATGAACTATTTCTCGCATTCACCTTGATCTTGATCCATGCAAACACTTTCCAAATGGAGCAATCGAGATATAATCGACACGAAGTGTTGCACGGATCTCACGGTGTGAATTTTCTAGGGACGTGAGAGATGACTTCAATATATCATATATTTGGTTTTACAATGAATACCTTCCCCTTATTCACCTTGATATTGACTTATGCAAACACTTTCCGAATGGAGGTCACTCCTAGGTGACACGAAGTGTCGCATGAACCTCACCGCATGAATTATTTAGGAACGTGAGAATTAAAATCAAAACATCGTGTATTTGATTTTACTGTGAATAACTTCCCCTATTCCCCTAGATCTTGATTCATGCAAACACTTTTCGAATGGAGCAGTCGAGGTATAATCGACATGATGCGAAACATGAATCTCGATATGAACTCTTAGGGACGCGGGAGCTAAAAACAACATTTCGTATATGTAATTAATCTCCCACTGAAGCGTTCCACCAACATATCATTTACGTTATTAAATTTCCACTGAAGCATTCTAACTACATATAATATATGCTATTAAACTTCTACTAAAGTGTTCTAACTTTTTTTAGGCATATGTTTACTCAAGTTTGTTTTAGCTAATTAAACATCTAAGTCTAGGTGTTTATCCAAGTATAACAATTATATTTGGATTTAACCTACGATGTCTAGGTGATAAACCAGTTTTAAAACCTTACACCACTCATGTATGCTTATAAAATCGGTTAACAACGCTCAATTATTCGATCATAATCCCCATGTAGGAGGTGTTCCGTAGATCGTCAACTTAAATACCCCCAACCTTAGACAAGATTATATACCGATTGAGTTTGAACCTAAGTTTTATAAGATAACGACCTATTTTAACTATTAAAACAAGTGGTTAACCTACGTGGGCATGACACTTATCTTTGTTATATATTTTAATGTCTAATCCAATTTTATAACAACTTATAAAACTTTAGACATACTTTGCATCCATAACATGTATCAGATATCTCATGATTTAATATAACACTTATATTAAGACAATTGAAATTCTAAACATGCATAATATATATTATAACATCTTATAACATCTTTCAATGTATGTAACATGCTTTTTTTGGTGGAGTTTTAAATCTACATGGTATACTAAATGCACATATAAGATTTATTTAATTATAACATACATCACATGCATAAATAATTAAACACAAACTGATATGGTTTAGTTTTGGCATTCTCAAGCAATCAAAGGCCTAAAAAAAACATAAATCAGCAAAAAAAAAGAAAAAAAAAGACTCCAAAATCCTTCTGAACCGTACGAACCGACCTGAATCTCTCGAACCGACCTCCAATGCTCAAAATTGGGCTGAACTAGGCTTACTCATGTCGAACCAAACCTACTTGACCCGATCCAGCTGGACCGATTCACTTGGATTGCCAGTTTGGGGTCACTGTGCATGCTGGGCTAGGATGAACAACGTTGCAACGCTGCATCCCAGCGTTGTAACGCCACGGGATCATCTTCAAACATCTGGGCTGGAATGAAGAATAACATCGTGACGCTTCAAGCACAACGTCACGACGATGCGAGGCAGTGGCTGAAACTTTAGTTTTCTGCTACTGTCATCCGCTGCTTCTTTCTTCAATTACATCCTAATTTCAACTCTAATGACTCCAATCAAATTACAGACTCTTAAGCACACATTAAGGCCCAACAATCAAGAGAAAATTACAAGAATCACAACATGCCAAAGTTCAGAAAAACCATATCAGTTCACCATTTTCATACAACTTATGAAAAACACCCACCAAGCCAAAATTAACTTGAATTGAATGTTTAAATGATGCTCTGAGACCAATTGTTGATTTAAGAAAATACACAATGGAAGAAAATAGGATCATAAAGTATTCTAATTCATCAATATTGGCTTTGAAATAAGCATGTTCATGAGATATTAAGAGGGTTTCATATATACCTTTGAAGTTCTTCTTCAAACTTGAAATTTAGCTACAATCGTCTCTTCTTTTGGTCGTGAACCACCACTAGAGCTTTCCTACTATTATCTAGGAGTCTTAGATTGAGTTGTAGGACTCAAAACAAGCTAAAATTTAGGGAATGAGAGGAGAAAGGTCACTGGTTCAACAATCTTGAAGAACCATTCTTTAACCTTGAGACTTTAGCAAAAAACACTAGATTGCATGAACCTTCCCACTCTAGTTTTAAGTGTTTTTATCTAGCCACAACATGCAATCTTATTGCATAAAAAACGGCCAGCTCCACCTTGAGATTTTTAGGTGGAAATTTAGTGAGGTATGACTAAGGTGCTCGAATATCAAAGTGGGAAAATCCCACATTTGAGATTTTTCCATTTTTCAATTTCTTTTTCTCATTTTACATTTTGAAACTAATTTTCAAAATAAAACTGATTTTCAATTTTAATTCTTTAATTAAAATTGAAATTTTATTAATTTTACAAAAAATAATTTTTGTAATAAAATTAATAATTAATAATTAATTAAATAATTTAATTAATTCTATTAATTAAATATCAAATATTAAATTAATTTAACATCAATTCTATAATCATGAATTTCTATTCATAAAATTAATATTTAAACCATATTTAAATATTAATTGATTCTCCGTTTTCGTTTGATTCATAATTAAACGTGTAATTATATCACATACAATTACTAATTCCCTTAATTCAAATTTGAATGATTAAAATTAACTTATTACGCTATTCTAAGGCTTATTCCGTATGTGAGCTAGTAAGGGGACCTAAGGGAACCTAATGGACCTACAAATAATGGGGTCCAACGATATGAGATTAATTGGTTAAACTCTTTAAACCGATTAACCCCCATTTGTTAACTACCGGATCACTCCACTAAAGCCCAGTAGTTGTACTCCTCTCACTGTAGATATATTGTGTCCACTCGATATTACCATGATTAGTAAGTTAACCCTTCACAAGTCGCTTGTAATAATGGTTGGGTCAATAGCTATTTTACCCCCGAGATTACCTTTTGTTCCTTAAGTTCCACTAATCCTCTAATGAACAATTTGTTTGTGATCCAATCAACAAATCGAGTCCCTTTCGAACCAATGAAATGGTGGGGTCCTATGTTCAAGACCCGAAGTCAGCACTTAAGGGAACAATCTCTCTACTATCCCTGAAAATGGGTGGGAGTGAATTTCATCTTGCACCTTATGTCCCCAGCTATCTACCCAGTCTTACCCCTGAAATTGGAGATTTATTGAGCCGGCGCTGTTGAGCCAACCCTCACCTATGCAAATCTAAGGATAATCCTGAATAAACAGGAGTTCATAGTTAGCTCAGGATTAAGGTCAAGTTACTTAGGTCATTGCTATGAAATAGTCAGTCTTAAACAGTAAACAATGTTATAAAGTAAAAGTGACTTATTTCTTGGTCCGATCTTATGCAAACTCATTGCATAGGACGCCCTCACTCTTCATGCCACTACATGAACGAATTAAGATCACTTTGTTTATAGCACTTTACAACTCCTTAAAACAACTACAGAGTGAGTCGCATCTGATAGTGTTACCAGAATAAGGTATCCAATCTTATTTGTATACTATAGATAATTTTGACTATTTACTTAAACCTTATCCACTCTATGTCTCCATAAAAAGTTCAAGTATTCATGTAATAGTCAAGATCTTTTAGTTTATTGGATTTATTTCTAAAACGAAATAAGCAATTCATATATTTAATAACAACTTTATTGAATCTACACTTCAATGACAACTTTATTGATTTACACAATAAGTTTATTATTTCACAAAACCACGAATTTTAGGACATAAAACCTAATAGAGGACCTATTTTCTCGTTGGAGAATCTCTGTCCCGCCCCAACCCGACTCTGTTACCAACCCTAAGACAAAGAACTAAATGAAGGTTTCTCATTAGATTAGGGTCTTGAGCCACACTATAGTAATATTGAAAACATCTTTAAATAGTACTAAGACTAAAAGAGGTCCAATGGGCTTTTTACCTAAATTTAATTTAATCTCGACTTCAGATGTTTCTACATCCAACGATAATAAGGTCAAACTTTTCCCAAGCTATATTGTTGGAGTAACTTGTTACAATAAATTAAGTTAGAGGCACCTTAAAATATTTGATGACAAAAGTTTAGATAATCTCCATGGGAAAGAGTTTGTTATGACTTTATAGTTATGTTATTAAATTTTCATTGACATCTCAATATTTTCATCAATACTTTAATATTGTCAAATATTCGACATCGATATTTCTGTTACATCGTAAAAAAATCTACAAAACATAACAAAATAAACGTTCAAATTCAAATAAAAAATAAATAGGTTAACATGCTTAAAAATCTTTAAGAAATTATTTATTAATTTAAATATTATTTTTTTTTAATTCTATACTTTTTCAATAAATGTTCATTATCATCGACGTTTTATGATACTTTGATCAACATTTTCGTAAAATGAAGACCTCAACATTTTCATCGATATCGAGATTTTAAATCTTGTTTATAGTAGACTATATTAAGCCGACTCTATTATGATCATATCTATGAAAAAGAGTTTCGAGTTTATATTATATATATCAATGATGGATGCTGAATAAACTCTTATCCGTGAGAGGGATTGATTCAAATCTCATTTCTATTTCTCAATCAACCATTATGATTAGTTTCACATTTGAAACCAATTATATATTGATCTTTTCCCCAACCCTCCAAAAATAGTATTAATTATCGTCTTATAGAATTACAAATTTTCGAGTTTGAACATTTATACCACACCACACCTTGTTTTTCCTGAAGAAGAATTCAATATATGAATAGTGAACTTATCTTTTTGGAATATAAATTTGTTCTCTTGTAGCATTTTTCATATAACGAAATCAAATTAGATTTGAAGACAAATTTATGATAGTTTTCATTTATTCTGGCTTTATTATTCTTTACATTGGAGACACAGAGATATCAAAATGATTTTATTTTTAGTGGAATTTTATCTTTTATATTATTTTAAAAATGAACTTAATAATTTGTCAATGCTTAAATTATTATAACCTTGATGAAACATTCAAAATATATGTTTATTTATTTATTTATTGGTATCATATATCAATGATAAATCTAATAACAAACAAGATGTGAATTTGGTGTTGACAATATATTTTTAAAGGATGTTCTGACAATTGTGTCCCTTGAGATATTTGTCAGTTTGTCCGTCGGATTGTCTAGGATGTCTCTTCGAATGCTGATTTTGTAGAATATATTTTCCTTATCTGAAAATTTTGAACAATTATTCTCATGATTTTAATTCTTTTTCTAGGTTTTGCAAAATATGTTTTGGGGTTGTTTCCTCTTTGCCGCTTTGCACATTTAAGAGAGTATTATTCTCTTTTTAGGGTTGTCGCTTTGAATTATATTTGAATCGTTGTCTTGTATTTGTGCCGAAAACACAAGTGTGTCAATCCATGTGATTGCAAAGTAGTCGATTTTGAGTGATAAACTTATTGATTTGTTTTACTATTCCTTGAGAAGGGATTCTCATAAATAGGAGAGCCTAGGTTTTCCAAGTGAAGTGGTCTTTATTTGAAGGTGAAAAAATAAAATATTTTTATGAGAGAGAGTTTCACACTTAGTGGGAGCCTAAGGTTCATTGAAAGGGAGTCTCATAATTAGGGAGTGCCTAAGTGATAGTTCATTAATGTTCTCATACTTAGGGGGAGTCTAAATTTCATTGAGATGAAGTCTTACACTTAAGGGGAGCCTAAGTGATCATTCACGAAGTTAAGCTATTCGTGTGTCATTATACTTGTCGTTTATTTACAGATAAGTATAACGTTGTAAGCACTTGACTTTATATTAGTGAAATTTTCTTTTCTTGGGTATACTACCTTTAGACGTAGGTGGTATTGCATCAAACTAGGTTACCAAACTTTGTGTTTTGTTTGTACTTTATTTTGTTGTATTTATCTATGATGTTTTCAGAATTGTTGTAACATCGTGCCTAACAAGTTTTGTAGTATTTTTTGATAATCTTTATTTCAATATATAAATATTTACTAATAAAAAATAAAAGATAAATATCATAAACTTATCTTTTCGAATTTATTGATATGATAAATTAGTGATCGATCTCATAGTACATGAACATTAAACAACCATAAATAGAATACAATTTTAAATATTACTGATATGTCATATACAATTCTATTGATATGGTGTATCACAATAGACTTAATAATAAATGGATATGCAAATAATCACAAATATAGACAAAATACAAAAGTTTCAACGATATAATATTTCTATTTTATTGACATTTTATATCCATGATGTTGGAGTTCTGGATTGGCTATATTTGTTCAAGAGCATTTTGGTGGTTGTCTTAGAATATGTCTCATAGGATGTTGTTTTTGTAAAATATTTCTTTCATTATCTAAAATATTATGTGTATTATTTTCTCTGAGTTGCTTTCCTTTTTGATGGTCTGTCGAATTTGAATGAGAATATTTTTCCATCTTTTCACTATACTATTTAAGAGCAAGAAGTTGTCTTGTTAGAGATGTCGTTTTTGTGTCGTGGGAAAAGTATTATTATGTCTTGAACAAATCTCTCTCTGTCTCAAAAATTTGAAAAGCAAGATATATATTCAGTTCCCATCGGCTTGTTTTTTCATCGTTCTTCAGGTGTTTAAATCACCCTTGAGAAACTATCCTTGTCTTTGGGGACTAACTCCTTCTGTGATCACTCCAAACGACCAACTTTGGTGATCATTGTTTTAAATTACTAATTCATAATATTTTGTAGTCGTCATCGGTAGCAATTTGACATTAATAGAATCACTTTAGTATATTAAATGAAAGAGTCATGTATAAAACACTTTTGAGAAAGTGCGACCAAATACATGAGTATTTTAATTTAAATAATTTTTTCTTTTTTTTTTTTTAATTAAAAGTGTTTAAAAACTAAAATATTTTTTTGGAAATCATTTTTTTCTACTCAATTCAAACAATACCTTCAACCCAAGATGGCAAAAAAATATGGTGAGTTGTCAAAAGATATTGTCACAAAATAATGTTGCCTCTAGCCTCCTGTCTTCTCCAAGCCCTAAGCCTATGATATATAGACATCATTATTATTTTTATTTTTTAAAATTCTTAATCTTATTTTTATCTCTATTTTTTTTAAAAAAAGACAACCATGTGCTTTAATATTATAATTTTGTAATTTTGTTTTAAGTTCGAAGTAACCACTGCCTGCCCATGATAATTAATGATGACTTATTGGGTAATAATAAATTAATTAATCAAATGAATCTAGGTAATCCTCAGTTTGTCTCCTTAATGTTTTTACTAAAGGAATTTTCTCCACCACACATTTATTTTATTAAAAAATTTTCTATGGAAACAAACAAAACAAGAAAAATATGTATGTAATATTTTCTTAACAATTTGCAATAAAATTAAAGAAATTAATTGGAACCACAAGTTTCATGCATATGTTTAAAATAAATTTTAAATGGATAGTTTATTTTTAAAAAATATCTATAAATATATATTTCTGTAAGAAAACCATAAATACAATAAGATTTCAAATTCAATTCATGTTTGGCTTTCTTAACTACGACAAAGAAAAAATCTGTTGAGCCAAAGAACGTTCACATGAATGAGTGAGTTTCTTCTGAGCATCAGCTGCTTTTTTCTTTGCTAAAGTATTGTCGTTAAATGAAAATTTAAATATTTTCCAGTTAATTATTTGTATTTAGATTTATCATATTGTTCCTTAATGAAGTTGGTTCATGTACGAAAAAGACAAGCGATATTTAATTTATAAATGGAAACTATAAGTAGATTGTTTAGTTCGATTAAAGGATAATGATTAAGAGCAATCTAATTTCTATGTCGTCCTTTATTATACATAGTGAAAAATAAAAATAAACATTTTTTTTTAAAATTTCACAGGGTAGATTTTAGGTTGCATCCAAGTTTTTTTTTTTTTTTTTTTTTTTTTCAAAACTGCTCTACATGGACCATTTTTATGCATTCTCTTCTATCCCAAAGAAAAACAAAATAAATAAATAAAATTACCACATGGCAATTTGTAATTGGACACTTAAATGGTTGCATAAAAATAGACACTACACCACATCATGCGCCTAAGTAGGTTTCTGGTTAAGAAAAGGAGACCACAACATAAAATTTTACTTCAATTTAAAAAATGTAGATAAAAAGTTGATAACTTATGAACAAAGATATGCTTAATTTTGAACACCAAAAACTAAAAATTAAGGCCTCATTGGTAATCATTTTATTTTTACCTTTAATTTATAGTTTTTGAAAATTAAGTCTATTTTTTCATATTTTTTAATCATAGTTTACATTTTTCTTTAGTACAAGAGTTGAAATCTTAGCGAAATTCTAAAAACAAAAATAAGTTTTTAAAATTATTATTTTTTTAGTTTTCAAAATTTGGCTTAGTTTTTTAAAATATGGATAAAAAGTAGACAAGGAAACAAGAAATTTAGAGGTTGAGAGGAGTGTTTGTAGGCTAGTTTTCAAAAATTTAAAATAAAAAACAAAATGGTTACCAAAGAGGACCTAAATGATTATAGCTAAATGAATTGTAGTTTTTAATTATTATTATTAATTTTTTATTCTGAGTGAGAATTAAAATATTTCTTTTAAAAATTTTGAAAATTCAAGTAAATAAAAATGGTTTATTTACTAGCATAAATTTCCAAATATATAAAATTGAAAATGTGGCTAAAAAGTTAATAGTATTAGGGAAAATATGAAATAAATAGAAAAGTTTGAGATAGATAATATATTAAAAAAAAAAAAATACTTACTACAAAGAAAGTTTGCACATGCAAAGCTCTAGCCTTCATTTTCTATAAACTTGTTAGATGTGAACACAAGCTGTCACATTGAAAGATCAATCCACATAAGCAAGTATTTAGTTTGACAAATAAGAGATATAAGACGAGGAAATCTATTACTTACTAATTATATTTGTCCATTTCGTTGCTTTTATTTCGATCTAATCTAATTATATCATATAACTTTTAGGCTTTTGTTTAATTTGTCTATTAGCTCCATTAATGACAAAGGATTCTTACCTTAGTTAAAATTTAATTTTCTTAACTCTTTTTTATATGTCTATCTAGTTTGTAAACTTTAAAATGTGCTACGGTTGTGTTGGTTGGCTTATTTTATTTTTCACACGAAATATTCTTGTTGTTATTAAACATTTTGTCTGTAGTGAAACTGTCTCTGTTGGATACGGAAACACTTTAACGGTGAAATGGGACAGAACCGAACGGTCAAAAAACGGTGGTCGGACAAAGAACGGAACATGTAAAATATAAGTTTGTTACAGGCTATGTCGCAGATCTCGTTCTCTTTAAGACATTTCGCGGCTCTGTCCAAGTGTACAAATAGATCAATGATACTGCCATGTCGTCCCTAGGATAAAACAACCCAGAAAAGAAATCTCGATCGGAAATGCACCGTTACTGACTGGGAACTCATACCTTCAAACTGATTTGCTCGAAGAAATGAAAAAACGAAATGGAAGGGGACTAAGAGAGATTTAGTTGCTACAGAGAAGAGAAGAGAATGTGTGATGTGATGAAGAAAGAGCTGAGAGTTGCGCCTTTTATAGGCCTCGACCCCAACTGCAGCGCCAACTAACTGTTGGGGAGGGAAGCGCATCCAGCCACAGAACATGCGCATGGAAGACCAACGACTGAGACCAACTTTGCTTTAATTAGAAAATTTTTTGATAAATAATTAACAAAATAATAATAATAAAAAAGATAACTTTTATTAGAAAGACACACACATACATACACCTGTCTGCCATGCCACGTCCGTCCGTCTGACTGGACGGGCGATAGCAACGTGTGTGTTGGATTTCTACCGTACTCACATTGGCCTATCTTCTCACTTCCTCTAAAACATGGGTACCCCTTGGGGCCTAAACTCATGGTCCAAATTGGGAGTATAAAAAGGAGAGTGCATTCCCTAACTTAGCCAACTTTCTTTTAAAACTCAATTTTCACCAACAATCCCCCACTTGAAAATTTAAAATCATAAGAAAATATTTTTCATCGAGCAGTTTCAATCTATACAACATTGTACATAAGCAAAGATGTCTTACGACTTGAACCTGTACGTAGTGTAGATGATTCAGAATACACTAGAGTAACCCTTGGTTTTAAAGTCTTTCTCTAACAACATCTCATACACAGTGTTATTAGGTTAGTCTATATAGAGTACTCCTGTAGATAGGTACCCCACTTGACATCAAGTATAGATCTCATTAAGAACTGAATTCAACATCTCTTACGCTTCAAGATATCATGCTTAGACTCTTAAGTCATAGGAATGAAACTCCGTGTTTGTTTTAGTATGATTCACTATATATCACTTGTGATAAGTTATTACCCATTAAACCTGTTTCTTGGGATCTCTAGTCTATAGGTTGGGTTTTCCTCATAGTGATTCATCTTTCTATAGGCATGAGTCCCATCCTTTCTGAGGTTTTGAAAACCTTCTCTTTGGCCAGTCCTTTCGTCAAAGGATCTAGCAAATTTTCATCAGTCCGTATATGATCCACTCTAACTGCACCAATAGTGAGAAGCTCTCTAATGGTACTGTGCTTAAGATGTATTTTTCGTCTCTTTCCATTGTAAGAACGGTTCTAAAATTTTTCAATTGTTGCAGTACTATCGCAATGGATCAATATGGCTGGTACTGGCTTTTCCCATTGGAGAATCTTTGATAGTAGACTTCTAAGCCAGCTTGCTTTTTCACTAATTGTCGGCAGTGCTATGATTTCTAATTCCATCGTAGATTGGGCTAAAATAGTCTGTTTCTTGGACTTCCAAGAGACAGCTCCACCTGCTATATTAAAAATATAGCCAATTGTAGCCTTTGAATCATCCGAGAGGGAGTTCCAATTAGTTTCGCTAAACCCTTCCAAGACAGCGGGAAACTTCTGATAATGTAATCCTAGGTTTTGGGTTCTCTTCAAGTACCTCATTACCCTTTCTATAGCATTCCAATGCTTTTTACTAGGTCTGTTTGTAAACCTACAAATGAATCCTACAATATAAGTTATATCAGGCCTAGTGCAGTCAACAACTTATCTAAGACTGCCTATGATGCTCGCATACTCAGATTGATTAATACTGTCACCAGTGTTCTTAAACAACTTAACACTAGGGTCATAAGAAATACAAGCTAGTTTACATTCAAAGTAATTATATTTCTTTAAAACTTTTTCTACATAATGAGATTGATCCAAAGAAATTCCCTTTTCAGACCTAGTCACTTTTATTCCTAAGATTATACTTGCTTCTCCTAAGTCTTTCATGTTGAAGTTTGCACTCAATGTAGATTTCACATCATTTATGACATGCAAGTTCAACCCAAAGATTAACAAATTATTTACATACAGACACAAGATAGTACAAGTATTATTTTCAACCTTATGGTAGATACATTTGTCACTTACATTAGCCTTGAAACCTTTAGATAGGATTAGATTATCAAACTTCTCATGCCATTACTTAGGAGCTTATTTCAGACCATAGAGAGATTTGTCTAGTTTACAAACCTTATTTTCTTAACCATGGACTACAAAACCCTCAGGTTGTTCCATGTAAATATCTTCTTCAAGTTCACCATTTAGGAAGGCAGTCTTTACATCCGTATGATATACTACGAGGTTTTAAAAGGCAGCATGAGAGAACAAGACACAAATTGAGTTAATTCTAGTGACAGGGGAGAAAGTGTCAAATAAGTCTACGTTTTCTCTTTGTCTAAAGCCCTTTGCTACTAACCTGGCTTTAAATTTGTCAACTGTTCCATCAGGTCTAAGTTTCTTTTGGAAGATCCATTTGTACTCTATTGCCTTGCAAACTGGGGGTAGATTTACTAAGTGCCAAGTTCTATTTGACTCAAAAGAGTTCATCTTATCGTATATGGTTTCTTGCCATAAGTTGGCATCTATTGAGGACAAGGTAGCTTTTAGATCTTTGGAATCTTCTTCTACATTATAGATCTAGAAGTCATCCCCAAAATCCTTGGCAATTCTAGCTCTTTTGATGTTTCTAGGTTTTGGGTCAATTTCTTCTACAAAGGTAGGATTTCTAACTGGGGTTAGACTACTAGATCCCGAGCCCCCATTATTTCTCGATTTAAAAGGAAATCTATCCTCAAAGAAGTCGGCATCATTTGACTAAATGATAACTTAGTTTACTAGATCATAGAACCTATAGACTTTACTATTTATGACATAACCTATAAAAACACATTCATAGACTTTACTAGCTATAGCTTTCTTTTTTTAGACTCTAGAATCCTTACATAGGCTAGACAACCCTATGTTCTAAAATATGACAGGTTTGGTTTTTTTTATTCTTGAGGATTTCGTAAGGTGAAGTTGTGTTTTTCGACTTTGGGATTTAGGACATAACACATGGTAAGGATGATTTCATCCCACCAATAAGACGCGACACCTAGATTAAGTAAAATAGCAACTACTAGCTCACTAAAGTTCTATTTTTTCTTTCGGCTTTTTTCGTTCATTTCAGGAGAGTATGGCGCAGTCTTTTCGTGTATTATTCCATATGAGTTAAAGAACTCATTAAAGTTGTTTGAGTCACACTCAGTTCCCCTATCACTTCGAAGTCTTTTAACCTTTCTATTAAACCGATTCTCTACTTAAGACACAAACAATTTGAAGGCATCAAACACATCACTTGTATTTTTCAGCAAATATACAAAAGTAAAATTAGAGCAGTCATCAATAAAAGTAATAAAATATCTTTTACCATTCCTAATCAAGATGCCATCAAATTCACATAAATCATAATGAATTAAATCTAGTGGCTCAGAAATCCCGAGTACAATTTATGTGGAGTTTTAGTAATTTTAGCCTGACTATAATACTTACATTTATCAAGTTCATTCATGGATAACTTAGGTTTCATTTCCAGCCTAATCATGTTACTAATTAATTTCTTATTAACATGACACAATCTAGCATGCCAAACATTCATTAACACAGCATATACACAGAAGATTTCATTTTATTAAGGTCTAAATTTAGTTTGAACATTCCCTCAGTTGCATACCTTTCTTTACGAATACATTATTTTTTGTAAGGGTATATAAATCTGCCCCTATGGTTTGAGTAAATCCAACTTTGTTCAGGAGATAGCCCGAGACCAAGTTATTTCTTATCTCCAGAGTGTGCAGGACATCTATCAACATGAGGGTGTTCTCGGAGGTAAACTTCAGTTCCATCTTACCGATTCCAACAACTTTCGTAGAGTGGTGATCCCCTAATAGAATATTCTTATCCTTAGTTTCAATATAAATTTTAAAGAGACTAAGGTCGTGATAGACATGGCACGTAGTGTCAGTGTCTATCCACCACCCTTCAGAACCATTGATCACATTTACTTATGTGATCATGGTAACTAACGGTTCTTTTGTCAGGTTCGCCTGACCAGCAGGACGACGTCTATTCCTATAGTTCCTAGCCATGTATTCAGGTTTATTACAATTAAAAAAAAAAAAAAACTGTATCATTTCTCCTGAAGGGGGTTTATGCTTTATCTGTTGGTTCTGGTTGCTGGAACCATGGTTCTGACCTTTTCTCTTTGTCCCCTTTAATTTTTGGTTAGGTTTTACCATGGTAGAGGTGAATCTCCCAAGTATGACGTTCACCTCCTCCCTCTGGTCCTGCTTCCGGGCTTTCTCCTCAATTCTTAGTCGGATGATTAGACTCTCCAAGGAAAACTCCTTGGTCTTATGCCTCAAGGTGTTCTTAAAATCCTTCCATAAAGAGGGCAGTTTGTCAATAATAACAGCAACTCGGAATTGTTCGTCTAAAGGCATACCTTCAATTATTATCTCATGGGCTATCTTTTGCAGTTCATGGGACTAGGCCTCCACAGATTTGTCATCCATCATCTTGAACTTGAGGTAACAGCTCGCAACATATTTCTTTGACCCGACCTCCTCAGTGTCGTACTTCTTTTGCAGGGTGTCCCAAACCTCCTTTGCTGTCTTCATTGTGCTTAGTAGTCATACAGATCATCAGTCAAACCATTTAATATAAAATTCTTACATAGAAAATCTTTCTCCTCCCAGTCAGCAACTTCTTTTGTCTATTGTTTAGTTGGGTCTTCTATCTGGATGATTGACTTAGCCATGGTACAAGCATCAACAACTTTTTTGGCGGTAAGAAAAAATAGCATCTTTTGCTTCCACCGTTTGAAATTCGCTCCTTCGAACTGGAATGGATGGTTGAGGTCATATGTCATAATGTTGTTGTTGGTAGTGAGGAACATTACAAAATTGGTAAATGAGATTGTCTTACAACTATTGGATACGACAACCCTCTGACGGTGAAACGGGACAGCAGCAAACAGTCAGGAAACAGTGGTCGGGCAAAGAACGAAACCTACAAAATAGAAGCTTGTTACAGGCTAAGTCGTGGATCTCACTCTCTTTAAGACATTTCTCGACTCTGCCCAAGTGTGCAAGCAGATTAATGATACTGCCACGTTGTCCCTAGGATAAAACAGTAAAAAAAAAAAAAGAAATCTCGATCGAAAATGCACCATTATCGACCGGGAACTCACACCTTCAAACTGATTTGCTCGAAGAAATGAAAAAACAAAATGGAACGGGATTCAAAGAGATTTAGTTGCAGAAGAGAAGAGAAGAGAATGTATGATGTGGTGAAGAAAGAGCTGAGAGTTGCGCCTTTTATAGGCCTTGACCCCAATTGCAGTGCTAACCAACTATCGGGGGAGGGAAGCATGTCCAGCCACAGAACGTGAGTGTGGAAGTCAATGTGGGCAAAAAACCAACGGCTGAGACCAACTCCGCTTTAATTAGGAATGTTTTTTTTACAAATAATTAAAAAAATAAAAAAGATAATTTTTATTAAAATCCCACAAACACACACGCCCGTCTGGATAGCCATACCCACATTGGTCTATCTCTTTACTTTCTCTAAAACATGGGTATCTCTTGGGGCCAAACCCAAGGTCCAACTTGGGAGTATAAAAAGGAGAGTGCAATCCCCAATTTAATCAATGTGATTTTCGAAAGCCAACTTTCTTTTAAAACTCAATTTTCACCAACTGCCTTAAATCTGGAAATTTTCTTTCTTTTCGATGAAAGATTCTATTGTATTTTTTTTTCCTCTTACTACCTTCCTACTTCCTTTCTTTTTCAAATTTTTTCCTACATAGGTTTTCGATATATATATATATATGGTTTGTGTTTAGGTTATGTAAGGATTGAAAAAAAAAAGTTCTTTTTCTTGCAGCAATTCCAAGTGAGATAGAAGGGATGCTTTTAGAGTTTTTCTTGTTGCCGTTGTTATTTAATTTTTAGAATATTGTTCCTACATATATAGAGTGCGTAGTCAACAATCATATAGACTATATATTGATATACTGAAAGTAACAGAAGGACTATTTGGTAAATGTTGTTGAAACTTGTTATGCAGTGATAATCAGACATTAGGGGGAGCCTAAATGTTTTAATTGAGGGGATCTCAATTTTATGTTGTGTTGAAAGTGTTTTAGGATGTGAGGGGATCTCACCCTTAAGGGTTGATAATTTGTAGATATATAAATTATTCTTTTTTCTTAAATAGAATAATTATAATTCAGTGGAAAATATATTAACTTGACAAGAAATCATGGAAAAAAGAAATACCATCCTTACATTTAGCACATGCAAAACTAATTATTCTGAAATATTACAATTCTAACCTCTAAAAATGCAGGAATTGGAATACAAAAATCAGAACTTATCGAGAAAGCTTATGTTGGAACTCGTGAATGTATAAGAATTTGGACAAATATAAAAATGCAATGAAAATGGAAACATGCGTTGAAAAGAAGTAAGCAGCAAGAAGATGATTAATGCATGAGCCATGGCACTATAGTAAGAACTACATTACATGTCTAGTCAAAATGCAAGTTAGAAGTTGATTTGAAAGGAATGCGGTAGAATCAATGAAGTGTATGACTTGAGGAAAGTAGCAAAGCAAGGTATGGACTTAAATGTAAAGTGTGTAAGGTAATCATTGGAGAGACCATTGAGGAACGATCAATTGAAGTTATAAATAGCGCAAGTCTCACACATTATAGGGGTTCTTTCTTTTTTTAGTTATGGGAAGAAATTCTTGAGATTTTGAGTTAGTAAGAAGAAGAGGAAGACAAAGAGAGATCCATCTTTCATTCTCTAGCACAAGTGCAATGAGCTAATCATGATAACTAAAGGAAACGGGAAACTGTGATCAACGGCTTGACACCTTCATTTCTCCATCCATTTTTGCGTTCTCTTTCAAATTAATATAAAGACATTGACACTGTCTTTGTATTTTATTCTTAATATAAATTATGAGCTTTCTTATCTTTTATTCATCTACATGTTTTCTTTTCCCCACAATGAATAACTAAGTCTTCAATGGGTTGGGAAGAATAAATCAACATTCTAACGAGCTTTGCATAAGTAGAAGTTCATCTTGTTTAATGTGTGCATAATTTCATTGCTTGAATCCATATGATCAACTGGTTCAAGTAGAAATAGCTAACTATTTAAGAGAATAAGTGATTGTGGAAATCATTAACAAGGAAAGTAGTGGCTTTAGAAATAAAGACACTCTTTTGTTTATTTAACTTAAGCATGCATCTTAGAAATAAGATTGATGTGATTTAAACATTGAGAAGTAGTGACTTTACTTTGTTAAGTTAAAGACATGAACTAATCTTTATGTATAAACTTGAGCGAATGATGATGAATCTTCTCAACCCTACATTTATCTATCACTTGTTAGTTAATTAAGACAAACTTGCTAGACTTGTGTTGCATGTCCATCATTAACACATATCCACTTCCATGTTCAATGCATACCCATCTGCATCCTCAATGCATTTCAACCTTATCATCACTTTCTCCACTTAACCTTGTCTCGTTTTTCATCTATCTATCGAAAGTCTTCCATTTTAATTGGTTTAAACACTCAACAGAAATTGACAAATCTTAAAGTGTACAAATCATTGAGTGACAAACATTAATTATTTGTCACAAAAGTTCCTGTGTTCGACCTTGATACTCATCAAGACACGCTAATCAAGATTATAATTGGGCTTGATTAGGAAAAATTTGTATTTAATTTAAGATAATCCGAGTGATCAATAACAACAAAATAATCATTCTCAAAACCAAACAACAAAGGAGCCTAAGTTGAAACTAGAAAGTTAGCTTTGCATAAGCCTTTGTTAGGTGTGTCCAACAAGTAAGAACTACTTTGTAATCGTTGAACTTCATTACTAAAGAAGTTTCTTTCCACAGGACATCAAACCCCCCCCAGATATAGGTGGATTTTTACTAAACTAGGTTACCAACTTTTGCGTTTTTGTTCTTGATATTTACTTACTTCTACTATAATATGTCACTCACTATGCTGACACATTGTGTTTGATAAGAGTCACATGGTTTAGCATTCACAATCTTTTTTTAATTGGTATTAGAGCAGGACCCTCTCTTCTGGGTAAAACAATCTTAGTATGTCTCTCTTGTTCTCGTCAATGGATTCAATCAAAGAAAGGGGATCAACTACACACCTATCTATATTGGATGGCTCTAATTCTGCATATTGGAAGGCTCAGATGACTACTTTTTCTTAAATCCATTGACAATAAAACCTAGAAATTTGTTATAGCTGGTTGGTCTCCTTTAGAAATTACTAATGTTGATGGCACGAAGTACCTTAAGGCTGAAAAAGACTAGACTGATAAAGAAGATGAAGCTTCATTAGAAAGTTCGATGGCACTAAATGCTACTTTTAATGGGGTTGATAAAATTTTTATTCGGTTGATTAGTACATGTGTTTCAACTAAAGAAGCTTGAGAAATCCTCGAAGTAGCTCATGAAGGAATCAATAAGGTCAAAATGTCGACACTATAGCTACTTACTACCAAGTTTGAAAACTTGAGAATGGTTAAGGATGAATATACTAGTGACTTCAATGTGCAGCTTCTTGATATAGCAAATGAATCTTATGCTATGGGTGGAAAGATATTTGAACTTGTCAGAAAGCCTTTGCTCTCTTCCAAAGAAATTTGATATAAAGATTATAACATAGAGGAAGCTCAAGACATAAAAGAGATGAAGGTTGACGAACTTACAGAGTGTTTATTAACTTTTGAGTGTTGGATTTTATGCCCTAAAACTCGTAGATAGTAAATGTTATTAATTAACCGTCATCAATAAAGAGTTATAGATGCTAAATTAATAAATGTTAATGTTTTCATCATTGTTTGTTTCGTCTCAATAACCCTCAATCTAATAAACTAACATCAAAGGCTGCCTTATGAGTCTTGAACTGTATGTGGAGACATACAAAGATCAATGTTCAAGATACAACCTAAAGGGTCTATAGTATAAGGATAAGACTAGATACCTCATCCTGGTAATACTATGGATATGACCACTCTGTATTTGATACAAATGTAATGATCCAATACATTCGTTTAGGTGACCCGAGAGTGGGGGTATCCTATGCAATCACTTTGTTAAGACTAGACTGCGAAATATAACCACTAGATGTAACACCATTGACTAGTCAGGTTTTAATTTCAATAGGATGACTTAGGAGACTTAATATTAATCCTGAGTATATTATGAACCTCTATTCACGAGGGATTGTCCTTTGATTTGCATGGATAAGGGTGGCGAGTTCGCCAATCCAATATGCCTAACATTTTAGGGACGACTGAGTGGAGAGCTGGAAATATAATAATACAAGATAGAATTTACTCCTTCCCTCCTTGAGGATAAGTAGATGGTGTTCTCTTAAGTGTTATCTCTGAGACTCAAACAAAGGGTCCTACCTTCTCATTGGCTCGAGAGGGTTTCTATTTATTGGTTGGACCATAAACAGGTTGTTCATTAAAGAAGCACATGTACTTAAGGAGCCAGAGGTAATCCAAGGGTAAAATGGTAATTTGACCCAGTTGGAGTTATGAACACTCGTGAAGGACTAACTTGTTGGTATTGGTCTATATTCGTAGACATAAAAATATATCTGTACTAAAAAAAATGCAGCTATAGGTCTTTAATAGAGTGTACTCACAGTTAACGAATATTGATTAACTTGGTTAATGAGTTTAACAAATGATCTCATATCGTTGGAGCTTTTGATTTATAAGTCCATTAGCTCACTAGAGGATACATAAGAGGGATAATTTGAGCTGTTCAAATTAATTTAAGAAAATTATATATTAATGTGATTAATATATAATTAATTATGGATATGATCTATAATCAAATTGGAAAGTAATATTTGAATAAGATTTAATTTAGTCAATTCAAGTGAATTATATTCACAAAAAATTAATTAATAAAGTGGTTTTTGCTCATATACATGAGATGTTTATGATAATTAAATGTATACATTAAATTGGGTTTAATGTATAAGTAGTTATATATTCATTGTGCAAATAATAATTAAATAAGTGTTACTTAATTGGGCTAATTAATTGAATAAGTGTTATTTAATTGAATGGGCTAATTAATTAAATAAATTTTATTTAATTAATTATAGAAAATGAAAATATATTGGGAAAGATGCTTGACCCTTCTCTATATAAAGACCTCCCCATGGCCTTTTGGGAATGCACTGAATACACAATTCTCATTGTAGAGAAACTTTGACAATATACAACTCCCTAGTTGGATACCACTTATCCCTCTATTGGAATCCCAGAGAATAACGAGGTAACTCTCATGGTAATGTTCGAAATCGTTCAAGGAGTTGTTCGTGATCGAGACCGTTTGGAGATCCATTTGTTGGAACCTTGGAGAGGATTGTTCGTGGCACTTGGAGAATCTACAAAGGTGAGGATTGTTCTCACACGATCTCGCAAGGCGTTCTCACACGAGAACGCTTCCGCTATGGGATTCGATCCCTTTAATTGGTATCAGAGCCAATTCCTTTCATCTTTGTTTTTCGTAGTTTTCAAAACAAAATCGTTTAGAGGTGGGATTTCATATTTTGCATTATCGGATTTTTAAATGGTTGGTTTGCAAAATTAGATGTTTTTTATTTTGGCACTAGATTACTTTTTAATTTGATTTGTAAGGGCCCGCTGTATTTTTTTAGCGTTTTAATTTATGCTTCAAGTCTGTAAGTCCATGTCAATTGATAGAGCAACGATTGCGGAAGAGATCGGATCAAACAAAAGAGTTCGGGGCAAGTTCGGAACCAAAAACAAGAATAACTGCAGCAATCTGCCGCACAATGTCACGACGCTGCTATTGCAGCGTTGCAACACTACAAGGTAGAGGCGAAGCGTTGCTAACAGCATTGCAACGCTTCGAGAGTTGACGGAGAAGTTACGAAGTGCGCGCGAGGTCTTGTATTGGTTGCATACTCTTAACCTAATTTCCTTTTTTGTATTTTAATTAATTAATTAAATTAATATAATGGTTATATTAATTTAATCAATTAATTTTATTTTAAGGTGCTAAATTTGGTTCAATTTTTGCTGTTTAATTTAATTATGCATTGGATGTATATTTTAAATTATTTGTTATTTGAATTCATATTACATATTGTATGTCATATAGATTAAAAAATACCCACCTTAGAATAAATATGTACATGCATCATAATTAAATATAATATATTTTTTTATATGCATGATCAAATTAGTATGCTCATGCATCATAATATAAGAGTTATATTAGTGATGTTGATTTATCTAAGCATGTCCATGCATCATACTATATATTAAAATTTTTCTAATAAATAGTGGAATGATGTATGTGAATGCTTGATGTGTTTATAGATTTAAATAATTCATCAATTTATAAAGAGTTATAGTATTAATGGGATTGATTAAAATATATAATTTGATTGCATGCAAACATAGGTCCAAATTATTTTAAATGGTTTAAAATTGACTTACGCTTTTTTAATGGGATTAGGAATAGGTTAATATTTTAATAGATTTAAATGAATTTCAATAAAAGATTAAATTTATAAAATAATTTCCCACAAGAGACCTTTGTCTAAGGAAGGTTTTTTTTTTTTTTTTTTTTTTTTTTTTTTTTTCTAGGAAGGGGTATTTAAGTTGACGGAAACGAAACACCTCCATCTGGGAACTGACCTGAAAGGTGAATTGGGCAAATATTTTATAAGCATGCAATAAATGATTGATTTTATTAAAAGAGTTTAATAAATGAAATCAAGTATTGTTAAACCATTCAATATAAATGTTATATTGAGAAAATGTAAAGAACTTAGATAAATTCATTAGCCGGATTTTAACTAAGTATAATAAAATCTTAATGAATATTAGAAGACTTTAGTGGGAGGAAGTTAGTATATATGATATATCAAATTTCAGCTCTCACATCCCAAGAGTTCACACCGTGAGATCCATGCTCGACTTCATTTTGCCTTGGGTGCGGCCTCCCTTCAGATAGTATTTTCATGGGTCAATAACAGGGTGAATGGGGAAAGTATTCATAGTAAGTGGGAGAGGGACGTGTGTCAATGTATCCCACGGTCTCTTCCATTAGGTTGCACCTTGAGCTTCCTATGGTCCACCTACGTGTCATCCTAGAGTGACCATCTCTTCGGAGGGCCTTATCATAGGGGTCGGAATGACACAAACTCCAACAATGGATAGAGTTTCTTAGGTTAATCTTCAACAGTTGTCTTTTCCTTCGGTAGCCTATTGAAGCTTACCTTTGGGATCCAAAAATGAGAGGGTCGCACTTACAGAATGAATTAAGTTTGTTAATGAATCATTGATCAAAACAACAGTAGCTAAAAACTATAGGACTAAGAGTTATTCTGGTATTAGTAATTGGCTGAAATTGTCTTAATTCAAATGAGGAGTTGTTGATCACCCTTCCATGGCAGTTACTCTAAATCTCTGAAGTATTGTTGCAAAATTTGAAATCAATAGTTTATTTAAGGTTCTTTGATTAATATGTTTTTGCTAAATTGATTAGATAATTAAGTAATGGGTTATGATAAAGATAGCTAATAAGATCATTTGATTGTTATATGTTTCAGCATGTCTTCCACAATCATATATTTGCTTAAAAATGAGAAATTAGTCGGTGAAAACTATGCAACGTGCAAATCCAACCTGAATATGATTCTAGTTGTTGATGATTTATGGTTTATCTTGATGGAGGAATGTATTCCAGTCCACTCGAAATGCATCTCAAGCGTTGAATGATGCTTATGACCGTTGGATGAAGGCCAATGACAAGGCCCTAGTCTACATCTTAGCAAGTCTGTCTGACATTCTTACCAAGAAGCATAAGACCACAATTACTGCACGTCAGATCATGGCGTCCGTACAAAAGATGTTTGGACGATCGTTCGCTCAGACCCGACACGAGGCCCTCAAGTACATCTATAATATACGCACGAAAGAGAGCCAATCAGTGAGAGAACATGTTCTCGACCTAATGGTCCATTTCATTGTCATCGAAATGAACGGTGTGGTCATAGACGAACATAATCAAGTATTCTTTATTTTGGAATATCTTCCAAAGAGTCTTCTTCAGTTTCACAGTAATGAGGTAATGAACAAAATACAGTATAATTTAACTACCCTTTTGAACGAGTTACAAACTTTTCAGTCTCTTATGAAAGATAAGAGATCAGTAGTAGGAGAGGCAAATGTTGCCCATTCCAAAAGGTTCCACAAGGGTTCATCCTCTAGAACTAAATCTATTTCTTCAACTTCTAGTACTATAAAGATTCAGAAAAAGAAAGGAGGGAAGGGGAAGGCTCTTGATGTTATTGACGTTTATTCAATAAAACTATTGTTGAATATGTGAATTCCACTTATAAAGACTAAATCCAATAAACTAAAGATCCACGGTTATTATTTGAATACATGAACTTTATGTGGAGACATGAGAATGAATCAAGTTCAGTAAATAGCCAAAATGATCTAGTATACGAATAAGGCTGGGTACCTTATTCTAGTAACGCTATTGAATGCGACCCACTTTGTAGTTGTTACGATTTGTTGAAAAGTTCTACAAATGAAGTGATCCTGATTCATTTAGTATTGACATGAGGAGCATGGGAGTCCTATGCAATGAATTTGCATACGATCAGACCAAGAATTAAGTCACTTTTACTTTATAACGCTGTTTACTGTTTAAGACTGACCATTTCAAAGCGATGACCTAGGTAACTTGACCTAATCCTGAGCTAACTATGAACTTTTATTCATTTGGGATTATCCTTAGATTTGCATGGGTGAGCATTGGCTCAATAGGAGTAAGCCTCCAATTTCAAGGGTAAGACCGAGTAGATAGCTGGGGATATAGGGTGCAAGACAAAATTCACTCCTACCTATTTTTAGGGATAGTAGAGAGGTTGTTCCCTTAATTACTGACTTCGGGTCTTGAACAAAGGGCCCCACCCTCTCATTGGCTCGAAAGGAACTCAGTTTAGTGATTGGAGCATAAATCAATTGTTCATTAAAAGACCATTTGAAGACACTTGTCTCACTAAATCCCACTTTGAGTTAGTGGATTTTTTAGCATCAAATTCTCATCAAACTCAAAGTTGCATGTTTTGCATGTAATGGTCTTTAAAAGGAAGAGTTTATGTTTGTTTAGAAATCTTGGCCATAGTGGAATTTGATGAGATTATGTGATAATCTCATTACAATTTTCTCTCAAAGACTTAACCGTTTCCTCTCCAAATTAGTCACTCACTGGATCCCGCCATCCCGTTCTAAGGCTGGAGAATAGTCGGGAAGACTCTCGTGGTGGTCTACGAACCGTTCGTGAGGAGATTGGAGCTAATTTGGAAAAGTTTCAAAGTCTACAAAGGTTGTATTCTTTTCCCACATTTATTTGTTTCAATTGTATGTTTATCTTTGTAATTAACCTAATTAGAGTACTTTAGATCCGTTTTTCTTCCACTGTGCATGTATTCATTCCATCATGTTTTATGACCTTCAAGAAAATAAAGTGTTTGTATCGATAAACACTACATTTTTAGAGGAAGACCACATGAGAGATCATAAACCACGTAACAAAGTAGTATTGAATGAAGCTACTAAAGAATCAATAAGCGTTGTTGATGAAGCTAGTCCTTCGTCAAGAGTTAATGAAGGATCCAACACTTCAGGTTAGTCTCATCCTTCTCAATCGTTGAAAGAGCCTCAACGCAGTAGGAGGGTTGTGATACAACCTGAACGTTACTTGGGTTAGAAACTCAGATTGTCATACTAGATGACGGTGTCGAGGATCCATTTTCCTATAAACAGGCAATGAGTGACGTAGACATGGACCAATGGGTCAAAGCCATGAACCTTGAAATGGAGCTCATGTACTCCAATTCAATATAGGGGCTTGTAGATTTACATAAAGAGGCCAAACCAATAAGGTGTAAATGGATCTACAAAAGAAAGAGAGATGTATCTGGAAAGATACAAATCTTTAAAGCTAGTAGCAAAAGGTTATACCCAAAAGAAAGGGGTTGACTGTGAGGAAAATTTTTCTCCTGTTGCTATGCTTAAATTTATAAGAATTCTCTTGCCCATAGCCACATATTATGACTATGAGATATGGCATATGGATGTTAAAACTACTTTTCTGAATGTCAATCTTAAAGAGAATATCTTTATGTCTCAGTCTCAGGGGTTCATAACCTAAGGTCATGAACAAAAAGTTTGCAAGCTGAATCAATCAATTTATGGGTTGAAACAAGTATCCAGATCTTGGACATTAGATTTGATACAACGATTAACTATTTTGGTTTTGATCAAAACATTGATGAAACTTGTATCTTCAAGAAAATCATCAATGATAAAGTAGCTTTTTTAATACTTGACGTGGACGATATCCTACTCATTAGGAATGATGTAGGATACCTTACTAACATTAAGGAATGGCTGGTAGCCCAATTCCAAATGAAATATTTGAGAGAGACGCAGTATGTAATTGGGATCAAAATCATCAGGGATTGCAAGAATAGACTGTTGGGAATGTCCTAGAACTCGCAGTTCGTGTGAAACATTCTATTTATCAATAATAATAAATTGTTGATTTTGCATTCTATTATGAAAATCCAATAAACATATTCATGGCTATAGTCTGAATACTGTAACTTTATGTAGTGACATAAACAGGATCAAGTTAACAGTATATAGCCTAAATAGTCTAATAAGTATAGAGATGAAATTGGGTATCTCATCCTAGTAACACTATTGGATGTGGCCCACTCTGTAATTGTTACAAGAGGTGTAAAGTGCTACAAACATGTGATCCACAGATCGTTCATGTTGAGACATGTGAGCGGGTGCATTCTATACAATGAGTTTGCATATAGACTGGACCACGAAAATAGTTACTTTTCTTTATAATGACTGTTTACTGTTAAAACTGACTATTTCATTTATTAAGTAACCTAGGTTAACCGATCTTAATCTTGAGCTAGCTATGAACTTCTGTTTGTTTAGAATTATTTTTTGATCTACAAATGGTGAGAGTAGTCCAATCGCACTGCTTAGTAAGCCTCCCATTTTGGGGATAAGATCGAATGAATAGCTGGGGACATAGCCCTGAGAGATGGTATTCACTCCTATCCGATTTAGGATTAGCAAATAGGTTGTTCTCTTAAGTACTAATTCTAGGTCTTGAACAATCGGGGCCCCACCTTCTCATGATAGAGAAAGGATTTGATTCATAGGATTTATGATTCAAAATTGTTCATTAGAGGGTCAGTGGGAACATACAGAACAAGATGTATTCACAGGGGTAAAACGGTTATCTTGACCCAGCCGTAATTACGAACAACCTGTGAAGGATTGACTTACTGATTATGGTTATATAAAGTAGACATAATATATCTACAGTGAGGGGAGTTCAACTATGAGCTATAGTGGAGTGACCCATTAGTTAACGAATGGGGGTTAGATCAGTCTAATGAGTTTAGTCGGTTAATCTCGGATCATTGGAGCCCATGATCTGTAGGTCCGCGAGGTCACTTTACTAGCTCGTAAATGGATAAGCTTTAGAGTAGCTTGAGAAGTTAATTTGAAACGTTCAAATTAGAATTAAACGAAATAGGAGAATATATATTTAAATATAATTTAAACATATGAAGATGAATTTGTGCAAAAATTAATTTAATATTTGATATTAAATTAATTAGTATTATTTAAAAATTAATTTATGAAATTTATTTTATAAAATTAAATTTTTTAGTTTTAAAATCAAAATAGATTTTGAAATCGGTTTTGATTTTAAGAAAAATTAGAAAGTTGAAAATCATGCACAAATAGAAAATCAGTTTTTCCTTACCCATCTTCTACATGCTCACACAAACCTCATTTTCTTTATCTTCATTTACTCCAAGCATGAGTTGTAACTCATGCAACATTCTTCTTTGCATGTTTACCTGCAATAAATAAAGAAGATTGGAGTGAATTTGAGGCATGCATTCATAAAAAATTTTAGAGAAAATTTCGGGTCGAAGAAAAGTTCTTCAAACAGTGCTGGTGCAGTGAGCTTTTCTCTGGTTTTCCATTGTTTTAAGCTGTTCTTGAGTCCCACAACTCGTTCTAAAGTTCCAAGAGGATAGTGGGAAAGATCTTGAGATGGTTTACGATGTTCTTTGGAGAAGACTATTTCTGATTGATCGAGATATTGAAGAGTTCTACAAATGTATGATTACAAACCCTTTTATTTTAGATGAGCATGCTTTAGTTTCTGCCAAAATTAGTGAATTTGAATGCTTATTGATCCTCATTGCTTTCACTGCATATTGATACACTTTTATATAGACAACTAGCTTTGTCTCAAGCAACTTATATCAACAAAATGTTAACTTAATATTCAATGCAGAACTTTAAGAATGATTTATTACCTTTCAGGCACGGGGTTCACTTGCCTAAGGAACAGTGTCCTAAGACACCTCAAGATGTTGAGGATATGAAACGTTGATAACTAGTAGAAATACAAGTTATTGTCTCTGAAAAGTCAGAATAATCAAGATTCTTAATTATAAAATCTCATATATCTTAAAGGAAAACACATGGAATCCTTCAAACATTACTAACCTTTACAAAAGCATTCTTTTTTGATAAAACTGTGCTAACACATTTCATCACAGGATTTCAGTTAAATTCACTAAGTTTCGTAGGCTCAACTAACGCGAGGGCATGCATCTGAAGGATTCCAATGCATAGAAGATACATTGGTTCGAGCTGTTCCTGTCAAATAACCACTTGCAAGTATAAGTATCTGAATAATGGCATCTGAAAAGCAACTAAAATGGCAGGTGGTTAACCAGGGCATGGAAATTAATACTATCATATCATAAGTTGCTGAGGGAAAACATCTATAAATAGAAGACTTACAATTGAAAAAAGCAGCATAACATAGATAGAGCATCTTAGAGCTTAGATTATAGTAGTTTTGCTTTTTGCTGCTGCAAGAAGAATACAGAAGGAAGAGAACCATTGCCACTATTGATCAAGGAGAATTAAAGAGAACCAAGCTCGAGAGAGAAATTTTTTTCATTTCTTTAACAAGTTGGTTGTACACACATTAAGATCAAGCCAAAGAGAACAAGAAGTTGAACTCTACGGCTTGACTCCATTCATCATATCATGCAATTAAGTGTTGTTATTGTAAAGAAAATTTCTTTCTTTATAAAATCGTGCATTTGATCCATCACATTTGCCTTTGCTTACAATTTATTGTGTTAAATGAGTTTGTGACTTTGTGCATGCTAAAATTCTAAAGCTTTAATCATTTTGATTATCAGGTTGAAGTTATCTCAACTAAAACCATTCGAGAGAATAGGATAGCTAGAAACACATCAAGTCAGAATGCACAGTAGCTTTAAAGATAAAAATACTTGTGGTTCACTACTTTCTTTAACCAATGCATGCACTATAGAGTTAGGAACATGTGGCATTTGCATTGAAAAATGTTGAGTGATTAGAAATAGAAACCCAACGCATCTTTCATCTTCATCCCTACCCACACTCTTTTGTGTTTAGCTTACTTAGATCGACACATTCCCCTATCACTTAGCACCATTCTTTCATTAAACCCTATATTTCACTTGAACATTTGTTTCTTCTTGTACGGATGCAGTTAAAATAGTGTAGATAACTTTTCCAACATTTATTTATAACCCTTCTACATCCGTTGCAATGTAAGGCTTGCGTTATTCTAACTTAAATCCCTGTGTTCGAACCTGGACTTACTAGAAACCTAAATCAGATTTATACTTGGATCTAGCTCAGGTAAAGCTTGTATACATTAGCGAGAGAGTGTAATGCATCACCTAATCTTCTCACTTAGAGAAGTCATTTACCATTCATCTTCATTTACATCAATTTTATCTTTCATCTCTACTTATAATACACTCCTAGGGCACATCGTGAAATCACAAACAAACATATTCCCTATGTCTCAGCTGTGGGCAGCTTAGTATATGTTATGCTCTACACTAGGCCAAACATTTATTATGCAGTGAGAATTGTCAGTAGGTACCAGTCCAATCTAGGGTTAGACCACTGGACAGTGATTAAGAACATTCTCAAGTATCTTAGGAGAATGAGGGACTACAAACTGGTGTATGGAGCTAAGGATTTGATCCTTACATGATACACTGACTCTGATTTTCAAACTGACAAGGATTCTAGGAAATCCACGCCAGGATCAGTGTTTATCTTGAACGGAGGAGCTGTAGTATGACGTAGTATCAAGCAATGAGACATTGCAGATTTCACTACGGAAGCTGAGTATATAGTTGCTTGTGAAGTAGTAAAGGAAACAGTTTGGCTAAAGAAGTTCTTGAGTGATTTGGAAGTGGTTCCAAATATGAACTTGCCCATCACCTTATACTGTAGAAAACTCTAAAGAATATCACAGTCACAAACGAGGAAAGTATATTGAGAGAAAGTATCACCTGATATAGGAGATTGTGCAAAGGGGAGATGTGATCGTCACAAAGATTACCTCAGAGCACAACATTGTTGATCCATTTGTGAAGGCTCTCTCGACTAAAGTGCTCGATGGTGATCTAGAGAATCTAGGTTTACGAGACATGTACATTGTATAATCTAAGGCAAGTAAGAGATGTGTAATGTGTATATGGATACCCTAGTTTATTGTATTTAGGATTATCCCGCCTTTTGGATTGTATACAATCCACTAACTAGAGTTTTAGTTCAAGTGGAAGTTTGTTGAGTTTTATGCCCTAAAACTCATAGATAGTAAACGTTATTAATTGACCGTCATCAATAAAGATTTATAGATGTTAAATCAATAAATGTTATTGTTTGTATTGTTGTCTATTTTGTCTAAATAACCCTAAATCTAATAAACTAACATTCAAAGTTGGCTTATGAGTCTTGAACTGTATGTAGAGATATATGGGGATCCATGTTCAAGATACAGTCTAAAGGGTCTATAGTATAAGGATAAGGCTGGGTACCTTATCCTGGTAACACTATGGATACAACTCACTTTGTATTTGATAAAAACATAATAATCCAAAGCACTCATATAGGTGACAGCGAGTGGAGGTATCCTATGCAATGAGTTTGCATAAGATGGACCACGAAATAGTAACCACTAGATGTAACACCGTTGACTAGCCAGGTTTCTATTTCAATAAGATAATGTAGGTGACTTAGTCTTAATCTTGAGTATATTATGAACTTCTGTTCACAAGCGATTGTCCTTTGATTTGCATGGGTGAGGATGTGAGTTTGCCGACCCAATATGCCTAACATTTTAGGGACGAGACCGAGTGGGGAGCTAGAAACATAATAATACAAGATGGAATTCACTCATTCCCTTCTTGAGGGTAAGTAGATGAGTGTTCCCTTAAGTGGTGTCTCTAGGACTTGAACAAAGAGCCCTACCCTCTCATTGGATCGAGATGGGTTTCTGTTTATTGGTTGGATCATAAATAGGTTGTTCATTAGAGAAGCACTAGTACTTAAGGAGCTAGAGGTAATCCAAGGGTAAAACAGTTATTTGATCTAGTTGGAATAATAAACACTCATGAAGGACTAACTTACTGGTATTAATCTATATTCGTGGACGTAAAAATATATTTGTAGTGAGAAGAGTGCTGTGGGTTTTTAGTGGAGTGTACCCATAGTTAACGTATATTGATTAACTTGGTTAATGAGTTTAACGAATAAATCTCATATCGTTGGAGCTTCTGATCTACAGGTCCACCAGGTTCCCTCGTTAGCTCACTAGAGGATACTTATGAGGTATAATTTGAATTGTTTAAAAAAAAATGAGAAAACTATATATTAATGTGATTAATATATAATTAATTATGGATATGATCTAGGATCAAATTGGAAAGTATTATTTGAATAAGATTCAAATTAATTAATTCAAATAAAATAGATTCGCAAAGAAATCATTAATAGAGAGTTTTTGCACATATACATGAGATGTATATGATAGTTAAATGTATACATTAAATTGGGCTTGTTGTATAAATAGTTATTTAATTATTGTGCAAATTAAAATGAAATAAGTGTTATTTAAATGGGTTAATTAATTGAATAGACTAATTAATTAAATAAATATTATTTAATTAATTATCGAAAAGGAAACTTCTCTATATAAAGACCTTCCCATGATCTTTTGGAAATGTACTGAATACACAATTCTCATTGTAGAGGACAATACAAAACTCCCTAGTGTTTTTCTCTGAACTCTTTACTCTCCAAAACCTTATTCTCCTCTCACACTCCCAATACTTAGATTTTCTTCTTCAGTATTGCATCTAGTGTGATGAATAAAATCCTTCCCTGATTGTCTTTAAAGCGTAGATGTAGGCCTAGATAAGCCAAACCACAATAATTCAAAGTTTTTTTTTTCTTGTTTTTCAACTTTATGACTTTTTCCTTTTGAGTTTGCGTATTGAAATGATCTAAGAGAGACTTTTGAGCAAAAGGAAGTCATGTTGTACTGTAATCTCCACGCTGCATTTGTCAAAATTAATTAGAGGATTTCGTGCATTTGTATATCATCCCATCTCCATAGTTGTATATAAAAGAATTTGAGAGCATATTTGGTGATCGACGATTGAAAATCAAAATTTCTCCTTGATTTGTACATTTGAAATGGATACTGTAATCACACGTTTATCTTTAAATGCATCAAAACTAATATTATGGTCAAACTACTGTCATATTTTTTACAATCAAAGCATCCCTTACTACATATAAACTTTTCATCTTAAAGGTTAATACTTGTCTCTTTTTAGTAAAATAAGAGGTGAGGTTATTCGAACTACAAACCTCTTGGTCATTGTTATATATAGATTTGAATTAGGGGTATAATCAACTTTATGCGAGTTTGTAGATTATTAGATTAGGAAAAAGACGAAACTCGAGCCAAGAACCACACCACATGACCCAATTGCTAGGAGAAGAAGAGAGGTTAGGGCAAAGGCCTAAACTGACCTGACCAACTGAGGTCGAGGCTCTCATTTTAATGATTGAGCCATACTCAATGTGTTCCACAACACATTTGAGCCTATAAAAGAGGAAAAGACCCAAGTCAAGACCGAACCTCCCCGTTTGCTGAATGCAATATGTTGTGCCAACCCATTTGGCTCAAGGAGCCATAACTCAAGATTTTCCTATAAATACATCATATGACTTCAGAAGAATTAAGTTCGTTTTTATCTGGAAAACCTTTTGCTACAAAAAAAAAAAAAAAAAAAAAAAAAAAAAAAACTCTTATTAACTTAGACATCAAAGGCATTGTGGCATGCTATTTGCAAGTACCACACCTTGCCCATATTTTCTTTGTCTTGCAATGCATACCATCCTAAATTACAAATGCACCATTAATATCACATGAAGGTTAAGTGCGTTTTCCTTTATCTAAATTTTTGCATCAACAATCACTAATGCATATTATATTCAGTTCAGTTATGCTCACTTTAACCACGTTAATATTATTGCTTGTTTTTCTAGTCATGATGGCTCCAATTTAGATTTGCTAGTTTTTTTTTTCCTTTTTCGAGAAAGTGGATCTACTAGTTTTAATAAAGTTGTAATATGATATCGTATTGTTGGGTTATTTTCAAGTAAAGGGAATTATCCAACTTAATTACAAACATAACAAAATATTACTATCTATAAGTGATAGATCGCGATATAAACTTCTATCGCTATCTATTATAGTCAATAATAAAAGTCCATTGCGCTTTATCGCATTCTATACTGATAGATTATATTTTGCTCCACTTAAAAATATTTTCAGCCGTATATCATTTAAAATAGTTACCCTATATTATTTAGTTCAATTTCTTAAAACATCTCTGAACTAATTTATTATTTAAAAAAAATATCTGAGCTAACCAAAATTTTGCATTCAACTATGATCATAAAATGACAATTTTCACCCGAAACTATCTAACAACCTATAGCTTATAAATTATGACAACGTATTAAAGTTTATGATAATTTTTTTTTATGGTTTACAATCATTATTTTCTATTTCAATGATTAATTAGTTGTTCCACACCCAAAAAAACATTACAAAAAATAATTTAGAAATGGCCAAGGTCTAGGATCAACCAGCCAGCTTTTTTTCACTGTAAATTTAACAAGTTTGGTCGAACAATAAAACCACTATTTATAATTAAAAGCTGGTATTTAATTTTGAAGCCGCAGTTTTTAATCTTTGAGCTTTTGTTTTGATCAACAGCTGCCACGTGTACGGCTGAGATCGACTCTTGGCCAACCTCTAATAAGGAGGTTCTCTTCCAAAGGGTAAATGACAAAACAATTATTTGTTTAATCTTTATGTCAAATAAAAAAAGTGGGTTGCTACTGTAAAATGTTAATAATTGAGGGCCACTTTTTGCAATTGCAGTTTCTGCATGCATGCAATTGCAGCAAAACCATCATATTACTTGCTAATTGTTACCTACTCTTTAACCCTTCATTAAACATATAATTTTTCTTTTTTTAAAAAAAGTGAAATTACTTGTAAATATTATTATAAATAGTTATTCTTTTGGTCAAATTGAATACTTTTTTTCTGGATAGCTTTTCCTATTTTGTTGGTTGAGGTTGGTATAATTTATTGATTAATTTGTTGGGTACACAAGTTTATTTATTTAGTTTTGGGGTGATATATACTTTTATTATGGTAAAAAATATGGCAGAGATTTTCTGACTTTACATGAATGATTAAGTAGGTTATTCTTTGAGAAGTGGGTTACTTGATTGCATAGGGATAAATCGATTCATTAGATCAATCATAAATGTTAAAGAGATCAATCCACGAGATGAATCATAAAAGATAATAAACACCATAAAGGCCGACCATGAAAGTTAAGAAGGCATGGAAGCCGACCCATGTATTCATTTATTAGGCCAATTAAATGCATTTGGATTTGCCAATGAGATTATTTGTAAGGTATATATTAAGTTTTTCTTTCTTTCTTTTTTTGAGAAATAGGTATATATATTAAGTTAATAATGATCAAATTAATTATCAAAGAGATTAACTATCCAAGTGACCTTCACAGGATAATTTTTCTATATAAACAAGAAGACTTGAGACATTATGAGATCTCCATTATTTTAACTCTCTAAATTATTACTAACTTAGACGTCTAAATGTAGGTGGCTAAGCATTATATCGATGTTAAATTTAGTTGTGTTAAATATACCACGATGATGTAAAATACATGGAGAGTCACAAAATACTAAAATCTTGTCCAAATAGGTTACTGTTTCAATTTGTTTCCCACCCTTTCTACACAAATAGAGTTTTTAGGAATGATGAAACATGTCCTATAATTAAAGAATAGGATGGAGTGTGGTTGTAATTATTATGGTTTTGAAAAGAGAGAGAGAGGGAGATAAAGAATTGGCATTATAGTTTGGATATATATGAAAGAAAGAAAAGGAAGCGTTTGATTGGGAGTAGAGGTTTGGGACAAATCATATAACAAAAACGTTTGTGATGCAGTGAGACTTACCCTATATGGCTATTTCTTTGGGATAACTCAATCTAATGGGTTTTTCCTTTTGAAATAATTAAATAATATATGTCCATGCTTTATGGGAAGAAAAAGAGCATAGTTGAGAAAGACTTGCATTGGGTTGGTTCAATTAATGAACAAGAATTGACAATGTATATATATATATATATATAACCACTCTCTAAGTTTAGAGAAACAATTGACAAAAATGATTAGATTATAAAGGCCCCACATGTAGAAGGCCAATCACCTCTCTCTCCCTCATTGATAGATATTTAAAATGGTAATAAAATAAAGATCATACAAGTGTGTTTTAAGAAAGATATCATTGATATAGAAAGGAAATTATAAGCATTATAATTATGAAATTATTCTGAAATGAAGTGTTGAATAAATCTATTGTTGTGCTATGGAATGACTACGTACTTTCTTCCAAAACACGACTTTGGTGCTTATTGTCTCATGCCAGTTACTTTTCAAAGGTTGACATAACATTCACGATAAACAATTTAACGTGAAATGACACATGATGTTTGAAACAATTTAGCCTTGAATGACACATGAAACAAATTTGGCCTGGAATGGCACATGACACATGAAACAATTTAGCCTAGAATGACTCCTGAAACAAGTTAGTCGTAAATAGTACATGTCACAATTTGTAGGGTATTTGCTAACTTTTAAGTCTCACTAGTCTTAATAAATTTAGAACGCATGATTTCATGTGATTACATAGTCTAACTTTAGTAGTGAGGTTATTTATCAAGTATTTTAAATACTCATTATTTCATTAAGTATTTTCTTTTTCAAATAAAGCAAGAATGTATGGAGTGCATGACGAGGTAATCCGTGATAGTGCCATAGGACTTGTTTCAATGAAGACCACTTATATGAGAATTGCCCTCATAATCCCCTATCTATTTTCTATAAAGACAATCCAAATAGGAATAATCCATATTCCAACACATATAATCATTCTATTGTGGGTATCTAACCCAATTGTTGCACAAGTAAGACTTTACTTTAAATTTGTATTTTGTGAGCAAAATTGAGGCTAATTTTTTGGGTTGACCCATCTTGAAAACCCTAGGTTTTCTTTTATGTGATATGATGATGACTTAAGAGAAAAAACTGTGAAAAAGAGGCAGAAAATCGGAGAGAAAGACAACGGTTCAATTTTTCAACGATAACATCCACAAAGTTATCGATTGCCAAAGTTAGCACCCTTGGTCCAAGAATAATAAATCCAAAGTTTTAAACTCGTCTTTGGGTCTAAATCCAATTAACCAAATTATTTAAAGATCTTCAATTTAACTTTACCTAAATCGAAAATCCACAAATAATATCAGACAACTAACTAAACCAACAACTCCAAGTAAGATCCTGACATAAGAACACAACCAAGTTTCAAAATTAAAACCAAGGCCTAATCACACATACTCCAAGTATTGCCAAATAAATTCGAGTAAACTCACCCAAGGTGTGATATAAGGCAGTACCTTAATACTTTCAAGAACATGAATCCAAAGTTGAAACATAAAGGCCTCGATCAATTGGTGCCAAAAGTAATGGGCAGTCAAGAATCAACTGAAAATAACCCCAAATAGTAGAAATCTTACCCAAATTGATAAATCTGATGGCGGCAGCAGACATGAGGAATCCGGCGCACAGAGCTAACGACTGGCAGTGAATCCGGCCCAGATCTGGTCGATTGAAGGAGAGGAGCGGCGCCTGGCGGCGGTGGCTCGGGTGCAGACGCGTCTGGCAAAAGGAACGACTGCTGCAGCGGTGCTGGTCGGCTCGTGGATGGCGTGACGCGGAAGAGCAGCGCTGTGCAGGAGAAGCTGGCTGGCGAGATCGGCCGAGGGAGGGGGAGGGGTCGACACGACGGCTACGGTCAATCGACGGCGAGCGGCTGTGGAGACCAGCTACTGGGCTCGGGCAGCAGCGGTCTGGACGATGGGCTGAGAAGGATGGGCAATTGGCAAGTTCGACGGCGAGCAGGGAAGAAAAAGAAAAAAAATCGGGGGGGGGGGGGGGGGGGTGTGTCCGCGCGTCGCATGAGGGAGAAGAGAGGGAATTTGGGTTTTTTATAAATAAAATAATAAAAAAAAATAAAAACTAAAAAGAAATAAAATAAACTATATTTTATTCTTTTCCTTATTCCACTTTATATTATTAAATTCTTTTTCTTCCCAAAATGAAATTAATTCCTGCCATCAATTTTCAAATTGAATAATTTCAATGTCAATAATTAAATTCCCGCAATTACACTTCCAAAATTCCAAAAATGCCCTCAAATAATAAAAATTACTAAAATTACATTATTACTAAAAAAAATTGCGGGGTATTACAAATTAATTAATTCTTCATGAATCAAATTCATAAGAATTTAATACTTAGATCAGGTATATAAGTAACCATATCATATTAATCTCATTAATATGTTATTCCATCAATTGATTTGAGCAATTCAAATCATTCATCTTTTCCTTTAGAGAGCTAACAGAGAGACCTTATGGACATGAAAATTAGAAACTCCAATGATAGAAGATTAATTAATTAAACTCTTTAATTAAATTAATCAATATTCATTAACTACCGGATACTCTACTAAAGACCGATAGCTGCACTCTTTGCATTGTATATATATTTCCGTGTCCACGAACATAACTAATAGTAGCAAGTCAGTCCTTCACAAGTGTTCATAATGTCAACTGGGTCAAATTACCATTTTACCCTTGGGTTACCTCAGACTCTTTAAGTATCAATTTTCCTCTAATGAACAACTTGTTTATGGTCCAACCAATAAATAGAAACCCTTCTCAAGTTAATGAGAGGGTAGGCCCTTTGATCATGTCCCAAAGACACCACTTAAGTGAACACTCATTTATTTGTCCTGAAGTCGGGGAGAAGTGAATTTCATCTTGTATTATTATATTTCCAGCTCCCCACTTGATTTTTTTCTCAAAATGGTAGGCATATTGAGTTGGAGAACTGATCACACTTACCCATACAAATCAAAGGACAATCCCTCATGAACAGGAGTTCATAATATATGTAGGATTAAGATTAAGTTGCCTAAGTCATCCAATTGAAATAGGAATCTAACTAGTTAACGACGTTACATCTAGTGGTTACTATTTCGCGGTCCGGTCTTATGTAAACTCGTTGCATAGATTATCCCTACTTGCATATCACCTACATGAACGCGTTGGATCATTGTATTTGTAGTGGGTTGTATCCATAGTATCACCAGTATAAGGTACCCAGCCTTATCCCTATAGACGTTTTAGGCTGTATCTTGAACATTGATCCCTATATGTCTCCTCATACAGATCAAGGCTCATAAGGCAATCTTGGATGTTAGTTTATTGGATTTAGGGTTATTTAGATAAAATAGAATAGAATACAATCCATAACATTTATTGAATTAATATCGATAACTCTTTATCGATGACAGTCAATTTACAATTTTTATTATCTATGAGTTTTAGGGCATAAAACTCAACAACTGATGGGTAGTGAATCTTCGTATGACTGATTTGGGTTCTTTTTCCCTCAATTTTATCATAATAAAAGAAGTTGACAAGGGTGAACTCCTCACAAATTCTGTGGTTTTTACTTTTCACATCGAAGAGGTTTTCCACGTATAATTTGTGTGTGCTCTTTGTTTTTAGTCTTCTAGAATTTTATGGTTTTTGTTGTCCATTGTTTTTTTGATTACTTGGTGACTATTTGGTGATTTATTTGTGGTGTTTTTGGAGAACAATTATTTGGTTGATTGTTTTGGAGGAAATCCTAGTGGGTTGTCGTTATATTATTTGGGTCCTAAAAATTGGTATCAGAGTGGATTTTAATTTAATCATTGTTATGAGTCTACTAGAAATGGTAGAGGTAGTTCAATGATAAGATTGGCATCAACCAATTATTCCATCTAGAGACCGATGATGGAGGATTTATTATATTGCAAAGAATTATTTGATCCAATTGAAACAAATACAAAAACAGATGACACAATTTCTAAACCTGCAAAACCAGAGAAAATGGAAGAAAAAGATAGGGAAAAGTTAAAGAGAAAAACTTTGGCAAAAATTAGGTAGTGGGTTGATATTTGCATTTTCAACCATGTGTCTTAGGAGTCCCACCCATATAAAAGGAAGACCACACATAACAAAGCGTCTTTAATCAAGTAACTTGTTAATTCGAAATTGAAGGGGGGAAAGTATACTTTTGAGCATTTGAGTGACTTTCAAGATATTATTAATAAGCTGACTACTATGAAGATTGATTTTGATTATGAATTGCGGACTTTGTTCTTGTTGAGTTCTTTGGCGGACAGTTGGGAAACCTTGGTTGTGACTATTAGTAACTCTACTCCAGAAGGTGTTTTGTCTTTGGGTGTTATCAAATGAAGCATGTTCAATGAAGAGATAAGAAGAAAGGAGATGAAAGTTGGTAATTCACATGCTCTTGTTGCTGAGAATCGTGGAAGAAATAAGAGTAAGGGACTTAAAGACCGTGGTAACTCAAAAATGAGGTCCAAGTCTAGAGACAAAAAGACTAGGACATGTCATTCCTATAACAAGCCTGGCCATATAAAAAGTTTTTCTATCATTGGAAGCAAGAACAAAATAAGAAGCAAGACTCACAAAAAAAAAGAAAGATAATAAAAATATTACAGCAATTATTTCTCAGAGTGATAATGTTGTCACTTTGATTTGTGCAACCAATGTGTGTCATCATGTAGAGAGTTCAAACATAGAATGGGTGGTAGATATAGGTGTTTCATACCATTGTGTTCCCAAAAGAGATTATTTCATGAACTATCAATTTTGTGATTTTGGTAGTGTGAAGATGGGAAACGAGAGCTTAACTAACATAGTTGAGTTAGGTGATATTCGTGTGAAGAAAGTGTTGGGTGCACGCTTACATTAAAAAATGTGTGCCATATTCCTAATTTATGCCTTAACTTATTGTATGCAAATGTCTTTGATCAAGAAGGATTCTGACATACCTTTTGTGATGGTAAGTGAAAATTATCTAAAGTATCAATAATAGTTGCTCGAGGTGAGTTACGTTGCTCTTTGTATAAAACAAACTTGAGCATGTGTTATTCTGAGTTGAATGTAGTAGAAGAAAAGAATTCTTCAAATTTGTGGCATCGAAGGCTAGGGCATATGATGTTGGGGTTGATGCCTTAAATCTCGTAGGGTTCTATAGTTTGTAAACTTTGTATGAACAAACTCTTATGTGATTAATAATATATGATATTTTATACACTTTTTCTATGAAATATGTGATATTTTAGTTGCATTAACCACAAACCAATAAACTAACATCCATTGTTATCGTTGTAACTTAAACATGTATGTGGAGACATATAGGTGGATCATGTTTAAGTGATAACCTAAATGGTCTGTAGTATATGGATAAGGCTAAGTACCTTATCCTGGTGACACTACGAGTATGGCCCACTTTGTAGGTGTTACAAGTGTTGTAAGGTGCTACAAATGATCTGATCCTGATCATTCATGCATTAGACATGCGAGCAGGGATATTCTATACAAAAGAGTTTGTATAATACCAGACCACGAAATGTTTATTTTCATTATATAACGCTGATCATAATAGAGATTTCATTTCACCAAGATGACCATAGGTAACATGACCTGAATCTTGAATGAGTTGTGAACTATTGCCTATGAGGGTGGCCTTTAATTTATATAGGTGAGAGTGACCAGATCGCCGACTCAACAAGCCTACCATTTTGGGGATTCGTCTGATTGGGGAGATAGGAATACATCTATACAAGATGGAATTCACTCATTCCTCGAAGCAGGGGTAAGTAGAGAAATTACTCCCTTAAGGGCTGATTCCGGGACTTGAACAATGTAGTGTCACACCCTTTCCTGGCCCGAGAGGGGTTTAGTCATAGTAGGACTATGATCTATTATTCATTAGAGGGATCAGTGGTACTTAAAGAGTTAGATATAACTATAGAGGCAAAACGGTAATTTGGCCTTGCTGTACTTACAAGCAATTTGTGAAGGGTCATCGTATTGTTGATTAGTTATATCCAATGGACACGAAAATATATTTGTAGTGCATAGAGTGCAGTTGTTGATCTTTAGTAGAGTGCTCGACAGTTAACGGATGGTGGATAATGTAACTAAAGAGTTTAATTAATTATTCATGTACCATTGGAGCTTCAAGCTACAGGTTCATAAGGTCCCCTTGGTAGCTCAAAAGGATTTAGTTGAGAATAAGTTTTTTGGTTAATTTGAATTGTTCAAATTAATAAGAGGGAATTCAATTATATATGATATAATTGTTACATTATAGTTTATTTGGAGGAAATAAGTATTTGAATGGGATTCAAATATATTTTCTATGAATGTGTTTCATAGTTGTTAAATTTAATATAAATATGATTTATATTAAATGCCATAAAGTAGATAAAAGAGACTATAGTTTATATTGTATATGATACAATATTAAAACTATAGGTTATGTGTTTTATTTGATAACATATAGTTTAATATAAATATGATATGATAAATTAGTTATCATATTTATTTATGTTATTTTATTATTTTGAATAATAAATTCCTATTTTCTCTCCAACCACCTTAGTGGGTGGTTAATTAGTTTTATGGCAAAAGGAATAAAAGAAATTAGTTTCTATTCTTCCTAACAAGACTAACGTGAAACACACTATATGATTGAAGGCTATTGCTATATGATAGAATTTCACAGAAACGTTATGTGTTTCTTCAATCTTCTTTCTGCTCCAAACTCAAACAAACTCTCCTAAGCAAAATAGTCAGAGCCACTACTCTTAGGTTCTCACCCTGAGAATACCAAAGGCTCATTGTGGTAGTGTCTCCTTTTGGTTCGAGAAGTTCTTGAAGAGAGTCTTCAAGTGTTGCTATGTTCGAGCTCGTGACCGTTCGAGGTATTTACAAGAGGAAAGGTTCTTCAAAGGTAATATCTCTTGAATCCTTTTTCCTTGTAAAAAGGATGTTATAATTTGTTTATGAATGAATATCTTGAACGTTTACTGTAAATTTAGTTTTCAATAAAAATGGAATTTGGACAATCCACTTCCGCTCAAAGATCTCCTTGTAAAATGAGTTCCTTCATATGAGTGATAAGGGGATTAAATTATTGGCAGGTAAATCTCTTATCCTTATTGATAAAACATTTTCTTTTGACCCTTATGATCATTTTCTGGCAGGTAAGCAACATAAAATTTCCTATTTTGGGAAGTCTACCAGAAGGCAAGGAAAATTGGAGTTAATACATTCTAATATTTGTGGGCCTATTGAGGTGGAGTCACTTGGTGGCAATAAATTTATCATTTTTATTGATGATGCTACTCAAAGAACTTGGGTGTATATGTTGAAGATAAAAAGCCAAGTGTTCGATATTTTTAATAAGTTTCATGTCATGGTAGAAAAAGAGACTGAAAGAAAATTTAGTTTCTTCGATCTGATAATAGTGATGTGTATACTTGAATGAGTTCAAGTATTATTGTTCACAACATGGCATTAGACGTGAGAAAACAGAGCCTGACACACCACAATACAATGGAGTTGCTGAGAGGATGAATAGAACCATTATTGAGAAGGTAAGAAGTATGCTTAAAATGTCTGATCTTCCTAAGACATTTTGGGATGAAGCAGTGCAATATGCCATGTATTTGATCAATTGATCTCCATCAATTCATCTTGGTCTAGACATTCTAGAGAGAGCATGGAAAGAACATGATCCCACTTATTTGCATTTTAGAGTCTTTGATAGCAAGGCATATATTCATGTGCCTAAGAAATACATATCAAAGCTTGATTCAAAGACCAATCCATGTGTTTTTATTGGGTATGGGGATGAAGAGTATGATTATATACTTTATGATCCAGAAAAGGAAAAAAGGTAGTGAGGAATAGAGATGTATTTTTTGAGCACGAGAAGGGTGCAAATCTCTTTTATTTCAGAGTTGTATTTTGATACTAATGATTCTACTTCTACTTCTTCTGTTGTTTAGCTGACAAATGAGAATGTTGATGATCTGCATGATGATGTTGGTGAAATACAACCTGATAGTAATGAACCAGATCATGTTGATGATGATGATCTTGATGAATCTTCATCTAATGAAGAAATTCATGAGGAAGATGCATATGAGGAAGTGATTCATGGAGAAGTTCATAAGCAAAGAGAGCAACCTATTCCCCAAGTGGAGAATACTCAGGCTCGAAAGTCCATCAGTGTGCATAAACCTTCAACAAGGTATCCAAGCTTAGAGTTCATTCTAGTTAGTGAAGATAGAGAGCCAAAGAACTATCAAGAGGTTTTGTCTCATGATGAAAAAGACCAATGGTTCGATCAAATGAAAGAGAAGATAAATTCCCTTGAAAAGAATTGAACCTATGAGCTATGAAGCCTCCAAGGGGCAAGAAAGTATTGAAAAATAGATGGGTTTTCAAGTATAAGAAGGATAGTGGGAAGATAGTGAGGTACAAAACCAAATTAGTGGTTAAAGGATACAACTAGAAAAAGGGGATTAACTTTGATGAAATCTTCTCTCCAGTGGTCAAAATGAAATCTATCAGAACAGTTTCGGGATTAGCAGCAAGTCCTAATCTTGAGATAGAGAAACTTGATGTAAAAACCACTTTTTTACATGGTGACTTGCATGAATAGATCTATATGGAGCAACTTGAAGGATTTGAAGAAAAAGGGAAAGATAAACTTTTTTGGAAGTTGAAGAAAAGTCTTTATGAGCTTAGATATGATCCAAGACAGTGGTATAAGAAATTTGATTCGTTTATGATAAGAAATGATTATAAACGGACTATAGTTGATTCTTGTGTGTATTTTAGAAGGTTCCTTGCGGGCAACTTCATCATTCTTCTTTTATATGCGATGATATGTTGATAGTCGAAAAAAAGATATAGATATGATTCAAAATTTGAAGAAAGAATTGTCCAAGTCATTTGACATGAAAGATTTGGATTATGCAAAGAAAATATTAGGTATAGAGATTGCTCGTGACAGGAAAGTTTGGAAATTGTGGTTATCCTAAGATAAGTATATTGAACGGATGGTGGAAAGGTTTAATATGAAGTATGCTAAGCCTGTGAGTACAACACTAGCAATTTATTTTAAGCTAAGTAAGAGAACTTGCCCTAAAACAGAGAAAGAGAAAGAAGTTATGTCATCCATTCCTTACTTTTCTGTTGTTGGTTCTTTGATGTATGCTGTGATGTGTACAGCCAATCTAGTGTGTCGTTTTCTATCCAATCCAGGTAAGACTCACAAGGAAGCAGTGAAGTAGATCTTCAGATATTTGTGGGGCACCTCCAAATTGAGTTTGTGTTATGGAGGTGGCAAACCCATGCTTGAACGCTATACTGATGCAAACATGGCAAGTGATCTTGATAACAAAAAGTCTACCTCAGGTTATGTGTTTATATTTTTATGGGGAGTTATTGCATGGCAATCCTGCTGGGTTTAATGTCCTAAAAACTCGTAGTTTGTAAAATGATAAACATTTTCTATAATCAATATACTTGTTATTGATCTATAAATTGTATGAAAGTTTAAATCCAATAAACTAAGACTCATGACTATTGTATGAGTACTTGAACTTTATGTGGAGACATAAGAGTGGATCGGGTTCGAGTAAATAGTCAAAATGATCTATGGTACATGAATGAGGTTAGGTAGCTTATTCTGGTAATACCATTGGATGCGGCTTACTCTATAATTGTTACAAAGAGTTGTAAAGTGCTACATACAATGTGATTCTAATTCGTACATGTTATGACATGAGGAGTGGGGGCGTCCTATGCAATGAGTTTGCATAAGATCAGGACCAAGAAATAAGTCACTCTTACTTTATAACGTTGTTTACTGTTTAAGACTGACTATTTCACCTAAATGACCTAGGTAACTCGATCTTAATCCTGAGCTAACTATGAACTTCTGTTTATTCGGGATTGCCCTTAGATTTGCATAGTTGAGGGTTGGCTCAACAACGCCGACTCAATAAGACTTCTATTTCAGGGGTAAGATCGGATAGATAGCTGGGGACATAGGGTGCAAGACGAAGTTCACACCTACTCGATTAAGGGATAGGAGAAAGATTGTTCTCTCAAGTACTGAATCCAGGTCTTGAACAAGGGGCCCCACTTTCTCACTTGGCTGAGAGAGTTTGGTTTAGTGATTGGATCACAAACTAGTTGTTCATTAGAGGATCAATAGGGACTTGAGGAATAAGACGTAATCTTGGGAGTAAAACAGACATTTGACCCAACCATTATTACGAACAACCTGTGAAGGGTCGACTTGTTAATTATGGTTAAATCATGTGGACATAATATATCTACAATGAGGGGAGTGAAACTATGGGCTTTAGTGGAGTGACCCATTAGTTAACGAATGAAGATTAATTTGGTCTAATGAGTTTATCCAATTAATCTCGGATCGTTGGAGCCCATGATCTGTAGGTCTGTGAGGTCCCCCTACTAGCTCGTAACGTACTAGCTCTAAAATAACGTGATAAGTTAATTTGAAACGTTCAAATTAGAATTAAGGGAATTACTAATTATATGAGATACAATTACATGTTTAATTTAGAATTAAACGGAATAGGAGAATTTATATATTTAAATATGATTTAAATATATAAAGATGAATATGTGTTAAAATTAATTTAATATTTGATATTCAATCAATTAAGTTTTATTTAATAATTAATTTATGAAATTAATTAAATTTTTATTTTTAAAATTAAAATATATTTACAAAATCAAATTTTGATTTTAAGATAAAATTGAAAAAGGAAAAATTGGAAAAAAACAACAAAAATGGAAAAATGGATTTTTCCATTATCCATCACCTAAGTAGCTCACACATGAAGCATTAACATTGCCTTGTCTTCTCCAAGCATGAGCTACAACTCATGCAACTCTTCTCTTTGCATGTTGATCTGCAATATAATGAAGAGATTAGAGTGAAAATCGGGCATGCAATCAAAAGAGTTTTTAAGAGAAAAACTGGTTTGAAGAATGGTTCTTCAACAAGGTTGCTGCAGTGAGATTTTCTCCTTCATCCCTTGATTCAAGCTTGTTTTGAGTCCCACAACTTAATCTAGAGCACCAAGAGAATAGTGGAAAAGATCTTGAGGTGGTCTACAACAAGATATGGAGAAGATTGCAGCTGAAGAAGAAGTTTTGAAGAAGTTCTACAAGAGGTATGTCTTGAAATCCATTTTTTCTACAGAAGCATGCTTTATATTATGTCAAAATTAGTAAATTTGAGTGCTTAGACGATCCTTGTGCTTCTGCTGCTGTTGATACAATCCTATAAATCCAAGTTACAAAAATGTGTAACATTGTTCACAACTAAGGCATAGTATATTGTAGCAATGGAAGCAAGCAAGGAGATGTTGGCTTAAAAGGTTCCTTCAAGAGTTGGGTTTGAAGCAGAGTTAGTATATTATATTTTTTAATAGTCTGAATATTATGGATTTGAGCAAGAATCCAATGTATCATATTCGTAATAAACATATTGATATTAGATATCATTAGCTACAAGATGTAACTGAAGAGAAGAGATTAAATATGAAAAAAGTCCACAATGACAAGAATATTGCAGATATGTTAACTAAGGTAGTTCCTAGAAGCAAGATTGAGCTTTGTAGTAAGCTTTCTAGAATGAGGATCAAGTGATCATGGATGTGATTGAGTCTTCCCCGTGTTGGACTAGAGGAGGAGATTGTTGTAGGTGTCCAACCTACTTGTTGCAGAAGCAAGATTTTATTTTAAACTTGTATTTGCGAGCTCAATTAGGGCTAAATTTTTATGTTGACCCATCTTGAAAACCTTATGTTTTCTTTTATGTGATATGAGGATGACCTAAGGGAAAAAAGTGTGAAAAAGAGGCAAAAAATCAGAGAGAAAAACAGCAGTTCGGCTTTTCAGCAACAGCTTCCACAAAGTTGTCGATTGCTAGAGTTTGAACCATTGGATCGTGCTGAAATTTGGTCAGTTGGTTCATGACACATAGAGTCTCATTTTGAATAGTTTGGTCGTTGTTTAGAGCTCTTGTTTGTGCCGAACAAAACTTGTAAAACTGGATGATTTTCATTCTTTTTTTATCTCTCAAGTATTGTTCTTTTATGTATGATAGTATTGGTGGATAGTGAGTGACTGATTTGAGTTCTTTTTCCTTCAATTTTATCATAAGAAGAGAATTTGACAAGGGTGGACTACTCACAAGTCCCTGGTCATTACTCTTCACATCAAAGAGGTCTTCCATGTATAATTCGTGTGTGCTTTTTGGTTTTAGTCTTCCAGAATTTGGTAGTTTATTGCTGTCGATTGTTGGTTGATTTCTTGGTGATTATTTGGTGATTTATTTTTGGTATTTTTGAAGAACAATTATTTGGTTGATTGTTTTGGAGAAGATCCTAGTGGGTTGTTGTTATATTATTTGGGTCCTAACACCTTGTTGGATACAATACCCTAATTTTTCATGGGGAGGGTAGAACGCATCGAGCTCCACCAATGGGAAGTCTCATGGGAGATTTTATGATGAAAAACGATGAATAGATTCAAGGTCAGGCCGCCACCACGACCATTACTACAACCACATTGTCGACATTACTACTACTATTACTATCACTACTAGGAATGAGTAGAAAAAAATCAAATACAAATCTAGCCTTTGTTTTCTAAGGAAGCAAATATAATGAAAACATTTTAATCTAATTTTCATACTTTTATCATTTTAAATTTATCCTTATTTATATATGAATAGGCATATCTATATATACTCTATATTTGATATATCAATCAACTTATATACTTTATATTTAATATATCAATGATTGATATACCCAATATAAAATATATCATTTATGCAACCAATATACTATAAATTTAATATCAATAATGGATGCACCTATTTATATACATCCTCTTCAATTACAAAATAAAAAATAAAAAATAATCATTTTTTTTCAAAAAAAAAAGTATGCAACATCGCAACTTGTGATTAAATAACTAGGTGGGCTACATTAAGAATAGAGTACCCCGAGATGTACCCAAAATATTTTTTCTAAACTTAACTGTATAATGGTAGATGTTGTTTGTTTAATTGTGGTAGTGAATATTTATTTTTATTTCATGTTGATATGAAATTATTTTTATTATTGCATTATGTATAGCTGCTTTTGTTATAGACAAAACAAGCAACATGTGTTGTAATATGTCTTGTCCTATGTTCTATGTCCTATGTCCTATGTCAGGCAACATGGGTTGTAACATGACTTGTCTTATGTCCTATGTCAAGCAACATATGTTGTAGCATGTCTTGTCCTATGTCCTATGTCAAGCAACATATGTTGTACTATTTCAAGCAACCTCAACTGTATCGAACAAATTCAGTCCGTAGATTCTTTCCTTATGGGTAGGAATATGTAACACAGATTCATTGTAGATTCTACTTGTTCTCTTATCAATATATACATGAGTTGTATGAGTGAGATATGACCCCAATAAAATAGCATATTATCATCCCTTATATGTGCACTCGATCTTATAACGTGCCTCCAGGTTCTTATAAAGTGTGTATACAATCTTTTTGCATGCATATACGATTTTATAGCACACTTATACCTACACGATCTTATAAAACTAAAATATTGTACATGTGACTTGAAGATCATGCGTTATACAATTAGAGATGTTCTCCATTCCTGTTCTCACTCTCATTTCATCCCCATCTATGCAAAATTCTCCATTTAACTTAACGAAGATTGAAAAAGAAATTTTTCGAAAGATAAATTCTTTATTGTTCTTCTTTGTTTTTTTTTTTTTTTTTTTTTAAATAATATAATCTCAACCAAATAGGTATTTTAAAATATTCTATGTTTAAATAGATCATTTCTAATAAAATTTCCATTTGAAGAAAAATTATATTTAAAAAAAATAAAAATAATAATATTTCATGTTCAATTTGCATAATTTCTTGAAGCTAAAATTTCATCGACAACAACATAATCTTCAACTTAAATATTAAAACATCCATATACTTCAAAATTATTTTGTTAAGTATGTGAGTGTTTATATATATAATTGAGCTAACAATTGACATTACCATCCTTCTTAGAGGTTGGAGGTTCGATCCCCCATCCCATAAATGTTGTACTAAAGAAAATAACTAAATGGGTATGGGTCATTCACCTTGTTTGGGGCGAGTTCTTGTGGCTTAAATGGAAACATTTTGGCAACAAACAACCCATGAGTTATAACAAGTGGTCATACAGATGCATCACACAAATGGAGTGTATATAAACTTATTGTAGCTCATAAAATATAACATATGGATTTCATTAGTGGATTTATCAAACTCAATTATTTTTACTCTTGAACCAATTAACACAATACCTAGATTTATAAATCTTTTATCTATATTACACGTTTCAAAAACAATATTTTCTTTCACTAAAATTACTAATTAATAATCTTTTGACACTAGATAATTAAGCAAAGTATTAAGACTTTTCATCAACAACCTCTACCGTTATCTGACTACTCTGATATATTCGAATGATAGTTTAGCATATATAATCTAATCTAAATATTCTTGTTACAACAAGATAAAAGACCATAAAATCATTCAGTTGTAGATCAAGCAACCAGAAGCATTAATGTAAATTGTCATTCAAGATCACCAAAATGTTTAGTTATAAATCAAATAATTCATCTAACCATAGAATAATGAATGATTTGCCTAACATAGCTTCCATAGATAGAACCAATATTAGAACACAAATGTATATAGAAGAATCAAAGATACAAAAAGGTAAAAAAAGAGTTATCTGATGTTCCAGTTTCGTCTCCGAGGTGGAATTGTCCCTCTATTAGGTTTTTAAAGGATATATATTTTCTATGGTCATTTTCCCAAAATTATGTTGATTATTTGTTTTAATTGCTATTTTTATAGGTAAAATGGTCCCGAGGCATTTAGGAGTCATTAAGAGAAAATTGGACCAAAAAAAATAAAAAAAATGACCAAGAAAATGAACTAAACTGAAGATAATCAGAAAAATACGAAAATGCCATTGAGTATCATCGAGTAAAAAGCTATCGAGGATCGAGTATTATATATATATTTTTTTACCATCGAGTAAGGCTGTCAAGTAATTGAGTACCATCAAGTTTCTTCTTATTCTTTTTTTCATCGAGTAAATTCCATTGAGTAAAAGCTATTAAGTAAAGGCCATCGTCCATCAAGCATCAAGTAAGGGCCATCATGCATCGAGTATCGAGTTGAAGATAGAACGCTTGCCTTTTGTTGCAAAAACTCGATATGTTGCAACTCTCCTCACAAAGTTGCAACGCTCCAGATTTTGATGGATTCATCCCAGCGCAATAAACAATTAAGGGCCATCGTGCATCAAGTATCGAGTTGAAGATAGAACGCTCACTTTTTGCTGCAAAAACTCGATGTGTTGCAACGCTTCAAATTTTGATGGATTCATCCCACGCGCCTTGTGCAACCAAGCGTCAGCGCAATGTTGCAACGTTAGCCCAACGCTTCTTAGCTTTTCTATGATTTAACGTTCCAACGCTAGCTTTGGCATCTCGATGCTATGCTGCTAGTATAAATTTTGATTCAGTTTTTTAGTAAGGCGAAGAAGAAAAACCCAAATTTTTAGAAAGAGATTTTTACTTTATAGAGCTATTTTTGTAAGTTTTTTTAGAGATTCAATCAAATTGTATTCAATCTTTATACCAAATATGTAATTATCAATCAATTGCTTGAAGAATTTCATCACCCATGTGTAGGTAATCATTTTTCTTGGGGAATTATGTAGATTGCCATTTTCTTGAGACTTTTCCTTGAATTTTCTTTCATGTAATTACTTTTTTTTAATGTTCTTGCTGAGATCTAGAAAAAAATTGATTAAGATTGAATTGACGACTCAAGATTAATCAATGTACAAAAATTACATGGTTCTATAACAAAATTGTAATTATGGTTGCAAAAATTAGTAGTGTTGATAGAAATTGTGGACTTCTTTTCCTCTTTTCTATCAAGAGTCTATTAATTCAGAACATTCATGCAATCAACTTGAATTTTCAATATTTTGATTTCAAGATTGGAATAGTTAAGAAAATCCATGAGTTCAATGCAATTTAGGGATTAATTATGAAATGTCTTTAGGAAGCAATTAAAACCTAAATTAGGGTTAATTGCCAAATTAGCTAATTAGGGCATTAGGAATTTATTCTTAATAAACTATTGAATAATCTAATTGTATGATTCTTTGTTAAGTCAATGAGAGAATTGCGTAGTTTATATAAAATCTCCAAGATTTCATTTCAATTGAATTTTATCTTATAGTCTCTCTTACATCTCTCATCAATAAATTTTCTATATCAATTCTTGCTTTTTCACTCGGTTAGTTCTAGTTCTTAAAAAAACTAAGCCCCCGTTCAATTTTTTGCATTTTGGAATTCAAGTAGTCTATTTTAGGCCAATTAATAGAGATTCTTTTGGGATCGACCTCTTACTTCACTATTACTACGTGTTAGTTCTAGTTGTAATTAGAGTATTATAAATTTCATTTGTTTTGGGTAAAATAGAATTAACGATACTTATTTCACACAAAACACCTATCCAATCAACTCCGACACCAAGGACCTTCTAAAATCTGTAAAGAATTCTTTCTCTTGGTCTCAAAAACTCCAAAACTTGATACCCAAAATAGCTACAAAACCAATACTAACTAAATAGGCATAATTTCCTAAAGTACTTCAGTGCTACGGTACTAATGTGTCATTTGGTTCTTTTTAATTGCAATAGAGCGAGCAGGCCTGAAACCCCCTTTTAGGTTAGGGCATAGTGCATAGCGCCGTGGAGCATCGATATGCCTCTTTCTGGGCACTTCTGATCTACTTTTCTTCCATACATTTGAAATTTAGCCTCTTATTGTCTTTATTAAGAAAAAGTGGTCTATTTTTATACCAAAAATTTGGTGTTGCACACATGCACATATCAAGTAACAATATAATTAAAACAACCTTGGAGATGAAGTATTGTCCTCAAGGAATTAGATTGATAGTCTTATTCATTGGATTTGAGTCTTAAAACCGTATAATTAATTTGTTATTTAATATACTATTTAATTTAATTATTAAATATGCAATAATGAATTATCCATTACAGTAAAAATCTAAGGTTATTATATGTAATCTTGAATAGTATGTGGTTAACATACAAGTGGATCATGTTCAAGTAATAACCTAAAGAGTCTATAGTATATAGATAAATTTGGGTGCCTTATCCTGGTCATACTATGGATACAACCCACTTTGTAATTGTTACAAACGGTTTGATCCAAATCGCTCATCTGGAGACAAGTTAGTGAAGGTATCCTATATAAAAAGTTTGTTTATGATTGGACTATGAAATAATTGATTTCTCTTTATAACTTCGTTAATTGAAAGAGATTAATATTTCATAAGATGATCATATGTAACTCGATCTCAATCCTAAGTGAGTTATGAACACTTGTCTGTAAGGGCTAATCCTTTAATTTTCATGGGTGAAAGTGGCCTAAGTCGTCGACTCAATAAGCCTACCATTTTGGGAACTTGACCGAATAAGGAGCTTCAATGTAATTTCACAAGATGAAATCCACTCATTTCTTATAGAGTAAGTAGATGAGTAGTTCTCTTAAGTTCTGACTTCGGGATTTGAATAGTTGGACCCTACTCTCTCATTGGCTTGGGAGAGAGTTGATTTATGGTTGGATCATAAAAAAATTGTTCATTAGAGAATCAATGGTATTTAAGGATATAGAAGTAATTATAGGGATAAAACAGACATTTGACCTAGCTGTATTTATGAACGACTCATGAAGGATAGACTTATGTGTAATGATTATTAGGATGCAAGTATGAATCTATAGTAGTTTGCCCCATAGTCAATGAATGTTGGTTAATTAATTAAAGAGTTTAATTAATTAATCTCGGATCATTGGAGCTTATAATTGTAGGTCTAATAGGTCCCATTGCTAGCTCTCAATAGATAAACAAGGACCAAAATTTTAAAAAGAATAATTTGAAATGTTCAAATTATTTGAAGAAAATATATATTAATTATATGTGATATAATCAATATAAAAGTATAATGTATAAAGATACATTATCACATAGTTGATTTAAATATGATACAAAATTAAATTATATAGTATGCGAAATCTAATGTGAGAAATCTAATGTGTTTGAATGTGATTTAAATAAATTAATATGAATGAAATTCATATTAAAATTATAGGTTAAAAGATAATGAGAGTTATAGTAAAATTATAGGCTACGAGAGAAATACATATTTGAATATGACTCAAATATTATTTAATTAAATATAAGATAATTAATTATATTATTTTAATTGATTATTATTAATTATTATTTAATCAATTAAAATCACTCCTCTTGATGAGGGGGAGTGGAATAGTGGTTGGTCTTTCCCTTCTCTTGTGAAATAGAGAGGAGTTTCTCTTTCTCTCCATCAATTCTACAGAAGAATAGTTCTCTGTAATTCCTCCTTCCTCTCAATTTCCTTACCTTTTCAAGGGAAGATTCCCATAAATCAATACCTTTCCTAAGTCATAGCAAGGAAGTCTTTTTAGAGGTGTTCTTTTAAGAAGGTAGAGTTGAACAAATTGGAGGAAATATTGTGTTTTGGAGGAAAAGAGATTCAGCAAAGGTATTTTTCTGTCTCTTTAATTTATGCTTAGCCTAGAGAATTCACAACATGTTGATGTCTGTAATTTAATTCTATAATTTTATGTATTTTTCTTCTAATCAAAATCAAAACAAAAGCGTTCAAAAGCTTCTATTGGGGATTCGATCCCTTCACTTTTATCTATTTTAGAGATTGTTCCAATTTTATTTAGGGACCGACTTGTGATGTAAATAAATTAAATTAATCTAAGAAACTAATAAAGTGATCAAGTATGGAGATTATTAACCAAGAGACATTATAAGGAATAAACTTCATTAATAGAACTACCAACTCCATTATGTTAACTCTTGAACCAATGAACACAATTTCACTTAATTACTAATTGCTAATCACTTGAAACTAGATAGTTAAGTAAAATAGTAAGACTCTTTATCAACAATCTCAACCACTATCCAACTACTTTTAGTGTGTTCAAATGGTAGTTTTGCATACATGATCTAATATAGAACCTCCTTATTAAAGCAAGATTCTAAACCATGAAATCATTCAAATATTGATCAATCATTGAAAAACATTAAGAATAATCATGCTAGAAAGTATTAATGTAAATAAAATTCATGGTAAAAAAAAGATAAAATCCATCTAATCCTAGAACAATGAGAATTTAGCTTAACATGGCTTCCATAGACAAAACAATCATTAGAATGCAAGAATACATAAAATAATCTAAAATAAAAAAAAAAGGAAAGAAGGCGTATTTTGGCATTCTGGTCTCGTTTCTGTGGTGGAATCAAACCTTTAACGTTCTCCAATCAACTCTAGCATCAAGGGCCTCAATACTCTGCTCAAAACAGTCTCTCTAGGTCTAAAAACTCCAAGACTTGAGGAAGGTGCCCGACCAAAACCTCTAGATTAAATAGGCAAAAGTTTTTCGAAAGTGGCATTTTTTTCTTAAATGGCACAATGTTGCAACGTTATAGTGTAGCATCGTGGCACTACGGCCTTGTCGTGCCTACTGTAATAAGTGTCACATCATAATGCCCTTGGCTCGAGGGGAGGCATAAGGGACTGCAGATACCATCCTTTTGTGATACCTACTACCCATCTCTACCTTACTACACTCAGTAAACTTTAAGTCAAGGAGATAGACAACAACTGATTGAGAAGGCCTATTTTATTACAACAATGTAACGTTTATACAACTCCAAGGCTTAACTATAAAGTTTACAACAACAACTCTTAAAACTTCCAGAAGTGTAACTGTGGCTATGGTAGACCTTTCTCGAAAAACATGAAATAACAGAATGAGCTTAACAAAGCTCAGTGAGTGGTAGTAAGCAACTTCTAGAGTCTATTTCAACTCATAAATAACAAGCATATTATATATACGGGGTTAATACTCAAACCTTAGTCTTGAATGAGTCTGATCTCAAACTCTACCTACGCACACGGTAAATAGTTAACATTTCACATTCATTAACCTATGTGCACATAGTTCTCCCTTTCATGGGCTCAGAAGTTAGGCCGTTGGCCCTCTGACCATCCCATATAAGGTTCCTCCCACAGGCTCAGGAACTAGACCTCCCAATCCCCTAACCATCTCGTGAGGTTCCACTTGGGCTCAGTGTCTAGGTTTATTGACCCCCTGACCATCCCGCTCACATAATCCCATTCTCATGCTAATTTACTCATTCATACATAAGCATTTAAATAAACTCATATCTTCAAAGATATGCTTTAAGTCTTACAGGAAAAATAACCACTCACCTTGCTTAGGTAGGAATCTTCCTCTTTAGAAGTTCCTTGATCTTCTTGTGCTCCCTTTTGGACCCTAAATACCAGTTTCAATTTTAAGCTCAGATTACTCATAGTTATAAACCTTATCTATAGATACTTTCTTCTACAAACATACTCTAAAATGTCTCAGGAAGCTTACCTTAAAATCTTGTGGTTTGGTCGTAATTATCAAAACATCAAGACTGGCCCAAGCTTACCCGATAGCTCGACCCTTTTGTTTTTTCTTCACTCTCCAACCCGATTACCTTGGTGCTTCTTCTCTGGCAGCCCTACCCTGAAAACTAGACTCTCAGAGATTTCAGGTGGCTTTGAAATCACTCCAAACACACGAGTATTCTGGGAGAAATCCACGTCCCAAGTTACTTTCAGACTTCACTGTCCGACAACATCTTCTCCTCTTGGAACTTCATGACCAACGCATAGTTATCTCTGAAACTGCTCTTAAACACTCTTCTTATTATAATTCAAGAGGATTTCAAGTTATGTACTGAAAAGACCTCTTGTGGTGGTATTTATAGGCTAAAGGAGATGATCCTTCTCATCTCTTAAGTTTTTCAATGCATGACACCTCCTACACTTGAAGTGTTTGTACCATGTTTTGCCACCACTTACTTCCATGCCATTCACCTACTCTCATACCACACACCTACTTAAGTTGTCTTTCTCATGCATAAGACTCTCTTTGCATGAATCTTTATTCCTCCAGCTCCTTCTAACTCAAGCTCAAACTTCTCTCGGTATAGCCATTTGTCTGAATGAGCTCATCAGCCTTGCGTAACGCAAGCTCAACACCGATCCATCATTTAGTCCATCGTGCAACTCTTGCACATCATCGCTTAGCTCCATCGTTTACTAAACATCTCTCTGTCACTTAATATTCAACCCTCTCGATGTCTCTTGCTGTAATCGTCTAGGGTCTGCATCCATCGCATAACACCAATGCTCGATCGTGTAGCTCAATCGTTTAGTAAACATCTCGCTCTCAACGATCTTGCGCATAACCTATCGCATAACTGCTGCGCCAATCATTTAGCTCCATTGTGTAGCATCGATGCCTTACCGTCTAACGCATCCACTCATTGCATAGCGTCATCGCCCAATGTATGCGTCTATCGTGCACGCTCATCGTCTAACATTCTATCTATCATGTAGCGCTCACGCTCATTGTGTAGCACCATCGTGTAGTCTATCGCCAAGTGCCCGTGCATCATCTAGCGTCTAAGCTCATCATCTAGCGCCCGCTCAACGCTTAACGCTATCGTATAATGCTATCACCCAGCTTCCACATTTATTGTCTAGCATTTACACTGGTTGTGTAGTGTCTTTGCCTATCGTATAGTTCTATCGTGTAGTGCATCACTTCACATCACTTAACGCCATGTGTAGTTACACGATTGGCTAGTGCATTGCTCAGTGCCTCCCAAAGCTATACGATCGTTTGTCCAGCTCCTTGCTCTCAAGCTTTTCTCGCTCTCTCCGCTCTCGTTCACACAATCTCAACGTGTGAACAAGTTGGGCAATGCCTCTTGCCAACGCCTCCGCCAATCATGCGTCCAACCTCACAAACGTATGGTTGCCTTTGGTTTAATCTCTTTTAAACTTCTACTAACCCAGCCTCATCTCATGCGTTAATGTTTCCTAACACCCAATGCATGGCTTCTTTTGACTTCACACTTAGCCAAATTTTTACTAGTTACGACTTATCTCAAAGTTATTCAAAGAAAATTTATTCAATACTTAGAAATTTCCTTCTCTTTAACATAGGATTTAACTCATACTTAGTTAATTCCCTTAATTACCTGCTTAAGTAGGAAAATTGAGATCCGGGTTTCACAAGCCACGCGTCCAAGCTTGATATACTATGTGTTAATCATAATTATCCATGCATCCAATGTTGGATCTACACCAGCACACAGTGGAAGAAATCAGGATCCATAAGCATTCTAATTCATCAATTTTGGTTGAAAAGAAACATGCTAAAAACAGAGTATAATGGCTTTCATGAACATACCCTGTCTCTTATACACATCTAGATGTGTATAAGAGACAGGCTCATGCTTGGAGTTATTGAAGGTTGAAGATGGTGGGTTCCTTGTGAGCTAGTTGAAGATGAAAAACCCATTTTCAATTTTGTGTAATTTTTCAATTTCCAAAAACTATTTTGATTTTAAAACCATATTTTATTTCTAAAATCAAAATTTATTAATTTTATAAATTAATTTCATAATTTAATTTTCTAATAAAATTAATAAATAATTATTCAAACAATTAAAATAATTCTAATTAATTTAATATCCAATATTCAATTAATTTTTACACAAATTCATCTTCATATATTTAAATCATATTTAAATATATTTTCTCCAATTCCGTTTGATTCTATTTGAACGTTTCAAATTAACTTATCATGTTACTCTAAATCTACAGATCATGGGCTCCAACGATCCGAGTTTAATCGGCTAAACTCATTGGACCAATCTAACCCTCATTTGTTAACTAATGGGTCACTCCACTAAAGTCCATAGTTGAACTCCCTTCACTGTAAATATATTATGTCCACTCGATATAACCATAATTAGTAAGTTAACCGTTCACAAGTTGTTCGTAATAACGACTGAATCAAATCTCTGTTTTACCTCCGAAATTACCTCTTGTTCCTTAAGTTCCCACTGATCCCTTAATGAACAATTGTTTTGTGATCCAATCACAAAACCGAGTCCCTCTCATGTCAAATGAGAGGTGACATGAGAGGGTGGGATCTCTTGTTCAAGCCCCTGAATCAGCACTTAAGGGAATAACCTTTCTACTATCCCTAAAGTGGGTAGGAGTGAATTCCCTCTTGCCCTATATCCCCAACTATCTATCCAGTTTTACCCCTGAAATGGCAATTATATTGAGCCAGCGCTATTGAGCCAACCCTCACCTATGCAAATCTAAAGGCAATCCCAGATAAACAAGAGTTCATAGTTAGCTCAGGATTAAGGTCAAGTTACCTAAGTCATCGCTTTGAAATAGTCAGTCTTAAACAATAAACAACGTTATAAAGTAAGAGTAACTCATTTCGTGGTCCGATCTTGTACAAACTCTTTTGCACAAGGACACCCCCACTTCTCATGTCCAACATGAACGAATTAGGATCACTTCATTTGTAGCACTTTACAACTCCTTGTAACAACTACAGAGCAGGCCGTACCCAATAGTGTTACTAGAATAAGGTACCCAACCTTATCCATGTACTATAGATCATTTTGACTATTTACTCGAACTTGATCCACCTTTATGTCTCTACATAAAGTTCAAGTACTTATCCAATAGTCAAGGGACTTTTAGGTTTATTGGATTTCTATTCAAGCTATAGATCTTCTCAATAACACCTTTATTAAATTTTCAGAATAAGCTCCATTGTTTACATACCATGAGTTTTAGGACATAAAACCCAACAAACTCCCACTTGGACTAAAACTCCAATGGTAACTTATACATCTGATGTATAAGACTGAGTTTCTGAGTTTTATAGAGAAATACAATAAACTAGGGCATCCCATATCCATCTTTTACCATTCGATATCTCTATAATCGATATTTCTCCTACTTGCCCTAGGTTATATGGTATTCCTAGTCCTACTAGGTAATTCTCAAACACTTTAGCTGAGAGAATTATTGTAAACATTTTAGTAAACAATAGGCTTTAGATAAAACTATAAAGGGATTGCATTTTAATCTCAATAATGGCCAGGAAGCACACTTTCCTCCCACTACATTGAGGTATTCTCAACTCTTTGAGCAAGATGCATCTGATCTGTTTCAACAACTCTTTGTTAATAGTCAGATCTAGAAATCTTTAAACTGTCTATACTTTGATCTAGCCATTTAAATATCTGAATATCTACAAATGGCATTTAACAATTTGATTCTCAACAAAGTTGTCTAGAACAAACATAATTTTTGAAAATGAACATTTCATTTATCCCAAAAATATATACAATTTGTTCTATACAAGATTTAACAATTAAAAACAAGTAGCAACTTTTCCCACTAGATGAGTTGAGTAAATGGTCCCAGGGTCAAGTTAGCTTGGTTACATTTTCTCTGTTCTCTTCTCAACAAGTATTGAGGGTAGTTTCTCCTTAGTGCCCTTCATCGTCGTATTGGAAACATTTCCCTTTGCAGCGCTATCCTTGCCTTTCAATCCAGTAGGCTTCTTCTCCCCTTTCCCTTTGCCTTTCTTCACAAGAATACTCTTATTCTTTGAAGAGGAAGCAACTCCAGGCTTGGAGGACATTCCTCATTTTCTCGGCAGTAGTAACATTTACTTCTGGCACCAAACCCTTTATTCTCAACATTGTCCGATAAGCATGTAGCTCATTCAGCAGAGTAGTCAAATTTTATTCATTAATGCATTCAAAATTACAGAAAACTCTTTAGAAGATATTCTAGAATAAAACCAACTTGACTTCTCTTGTACATGACAACACCATTTACTTCTGCCATATTAAAGTGAACCATCATGTCTAAGACATGTTCATAAACATTGGTCGCCACTTTGATGCGACTGTTGAAAACGTGCTTAATGGAATCCCTCGCAGAGATTCCATAATCTCTTTGGCGGTACTCATATTCTCATGCTTCTTTTGTCAACACATTAGATAAGTTGTCAAGTTTATAAGCACAGGCTATATCATTAGCCTTGACCCATCTGTCATATACATCCCAAACATTTCGGTTTATATTAGAGCTAGGATAGGGAGAAAAATCCTCAATTGAGACAAACCACAAATCGTCTATCACAAGTATTGTGTTCAAATTTGATTTCTAATTCACATAATTATCCCTGATGAAGTTTATCTGACGCCAACACTTGTATTAATGAACTTGTCATTGTGAAATTTAATATCCAATCAAGTTTTAGCAATTTTAATAATTTACCCAAGATTATTATTTTGCAACGATACTACATCAAGACATTCTTGACTAAATACTATCTCCAGAATAACTCATATTTCGACAGTCATTTAGATACCGCTTTTGGTCAGACATTATTAATAATTAATAATTCTGTAAGTGTAGACTCGCCATTTTTGGACGTCAGAGGCCATTAATGACCAAAGACATCCTATCCATTTTTGAAGCTTGAGTTGTTCCGAATCCTATGTTACAACCCTCCGAGGGGATTGTCATTGTTAAACGACTAGCAAAGGGCCGCTTAAAGCTAAGCAGCAGACGCAACATAGGAATCTCACGGTCCAAACTAATGAAGGAGACCACAGGATATGTTGACACATTTCCTTCACCCACTTACTATGAATTACTTCCTCCGTTCACCTTGATATTGACTCATACAAAACACTTTCCGAAGGAAGGTCACTTCAAACGTGACATGAAGCGTCATATGAATATCATGGTGTAAATTATATGAAGACATGGCAGTTGAAATCATACACTTGATCTCTGATCAAACAACTTCCCCTTATTCACCCAGATCTAAATTTAAGCTAAAAAATACTCTCCGAAGGGAAGTCACTCCGAGGGTGACATGAAGTACCACTTAAATCCAAACTGTGAACTCTTAGGAAAGTGAGAGTTAAGAATAACATACCGTGTAGGTTATTAATCTCCCGCTGAAGTTTTCTAATAACTCTATCATATAGAAATTATTCACTACCACTAAAGTGTTCTAATGTTTGGGTAACTACATACTTAGGTTATTTTCCGACTAATTAAAAATAACCCTAAGTCTATGTAGTTTATCCAGGTATAACTCTTATAAAAGGACTTAAACCTACGATGTCTAGATGATAAACCCTTTTATTACCTCACATTGCTCACGAATACTCATAAAACTGGTTACCAACGCTCAATTATTCGGCCATAATCCCTAGGTAGGAGGTGTTCCGTAGACCATCAACTTAAATACCTCCAACCTTTGACAGGATTATATACCGGTTGAATTTATAACCCTAGTTTTACAAGTTTAACGACCTATTTTAACTAATTAAAACAAGTGGTTAACCTACGTGAGCATGCGACTGTTCTTTGTTATGGATTTTAAATGTCTAACCCAATTTTATAATAGCTTATAAAACTTTAGACATGCTAAACATCCACAACATACAGGCATTCAATATCTAATATAACACTTATATTCAATACAAGAAACCCTAACATCCATACTATGTATTATAACAAAATATAACATACTTTCAATGCATGTTACATGCTTTCTATGGTGGGATTTTAAATCTAAATGGCATACTATATGAACATACAAGATTTATTTAATTATAACATACATCCAATGCATAAATAATAAAACATGTACTTATATGGTTTTAGTTTTAGCAAAAACAAGCAAACAATAGCCTAACTATTAAAAAATAACTTTAACACTGCTTGAACCAGACCGAAACCGTCTGAACCGGACTAGTAGAGACTGAACCAGACCAACCACAAATATTTGAAGCTGAACCGGACCAAATCCCAAGAGAACCAGTCGAACCGGCTTCTCTTGCACTCGCCAAAATCTCGCTAAGTCAGATCATTTAGCATTGACGACAGTCGTCATGCATTTGGCTTGATCGTTTAGTAACCAATGCCTTTCGCTTAACAAAGCTACACGATCGTGTAGTATTTTCCTTCTATCGTATAGTGTTATCTTCTAGCGTTGGAAGATGCTACACGATCGCTTAGTGTTAAACACTATCGCATAGCTCTATTGTTTAGCACCGCGTCTTGATCGTTTTGTGCATGCCCGAGGTAAGCGATCGCCTTGTGCTATTGCATAGCAATCGACGCATCGCTCAACTGTCACTCATAGGTAAACAATCGTGTAAGCGATCACTCAGTGCCATTGCATAGCTCTTCACCGCATCCTTTAGCTCCAACCCAAAACTACACGATCGTGTAGTGCCATCACATAACAAAACAACGCATCGTTTAGCTCTCAAGGTAGACGATCGTCTAGCACACAACATCTAAATGATTAATGCCTGTGATGGAACACGAGACATACGCAGCAGAATAAGGATCTAAGTACACTCTAATTGCTTTTATTAAAAGGAGTATAGCATGCACAATGAAGGAAAAAATAGTAAATAAAAGGGATGGGATACAACCTTTGTAGCTCCCGAACAATGCTTTTCCTCGCTGAATCTTGACCCGAATTCTTCCAGACCACCACTAGAGTTGACCTACTATCCTCTGGACTCAGAACCGGGTTGTAGGACCCGATGAATGAAGAACCCGAGAGAGAGAAAGAGATAGGAAAAATAAAAGGAATTTTGTGGTTTGGGTTTTTATTTTTCCAGCAACTTTTTGAAAACTAAAATTGGCAAAAAGTCAAAAGTTTTTCATCCAAATTTAAAAGCCCATATTTATAGAAAATGGTCATGCAACAATTGCATGAAATCAATTCATAAAAACCCAACACTTATAATCCACTATGTAAGTGGGCTTAATGTTTCCACTATAAGCCAACAGCTAGCCCATTATTTTGTTAGTGGAATTATCCAACAAAAGTTTAGATTTTCCCATTAACTTTAGTCAAAGGGCAAAATAGTCATTTTGTCAAAGTCAAACTTTGACCAAAAAGTCAACATTTTGACTTTATATGATTTTTTCCGTGTTGACTAATTTTGACCTCCCAAGCATGAATCCGCATTCATTTTCTCGAAATTCAAATCACATTTGAATATAAGGTCAGTCAAAGTTTGACTTTTCAAAGTCAAAAGTCAACTCTTTGACTTTTTACATCTTTGACCATTTCCATTATTTCCGAGCTTTCGAATATGAACGTATTCATATTCTTGATATTTAAATCACATTTAAATATTAAAGTTGTATCTCTAAACTGAAAATCGACTACTATATCATATATACTTGTCGGTTTCTCTCTCTTCACCTAATTCGAACAATTTGAATCATTCTATCATACTGTTCTAAGTTTATTCCATATGAGCTAGTAGGGGAACCTAATGGACCTATAGATCATGGGCTTCAACGATCCGAGATTAGCTGGCTAAACTCTTTAAATGGAGCTAATCAACATTTGTTAACTAATTGGTCATTCTACTATAGTCCTATAGTTGCATTCCCCTCACTATAGATATATTTGTGTCCATTTGATATGATTAGTAAGCTAATCCTTCACAATCTGTTCGTAATCTCAGCTAGGTCTTAAAAACCATTTTACCCCCAAGACTACATCTTGTTTCTTAAGTTCCATTGATCCTCTAATGAACAATTGGTTTAAGGTCCAACCTATAAACCGAACCCCTCTCGGGCCAAGGAGAGGGTGGGGCCCCTTGTTCAAGACTTGGATTCAGTAGTAAAGGGAAAAACCTATCTACTATCCCTATAATGGGTAGGAGTGAATTCCATCTTGCACCCTATGTTCCCAGCTATCCACCTGATCTTACCCCTGAAATGGGAAGCTTATTGGGCCAGCGAAGATGAGCTGCCCTCATCTATGCGAATCTAAGGATAATTCCGAGTGAATAGGAGTTCATAGTTAGCTCAGGATTAAGATTAAGTTACCTAGGTCATCAATTAATGAAATAGTCAGTTTTATACATAAAGCGACATTTAGAACGTAAAAAGTGACTATTTCATGGTTCAGTTTTATGCAAACTCATTGCATAGGATGCCCCCACTCACACATCTCTATATAAACGATTTAGGATCACATCGTTTGTACTAACTACAAAGTGGACCACATCCATAGTGTCCCCAGAATAAGGCGCCCAACCTTATTCATATACTATAGACCATTTTTGCTATATATTTAAACTTGATCTATATTTATGTCACTACATAAAGTTCAAACTACATTAAATAGCCTCAGAACCTTAGTTTATTGGATTCAAGATTACAATTTCAATAACAACTTTATCGAAAAACAAAATAGAATATGTTTATTAATTTACAAACTACGAGTTTTAGGACANATAGAATATGTTTATTAATTTACAAACTACGAGTTTTAGGACATAAAATCCAACAGATTCCCACTTGGACTAAAACTCCTAGTTGAGTATCACAATGTTGAATTTAAGTGAGAAACATATGAGTACAATAAACATATGAATACAATAAACTAGGGCATATACCCAAAAGTTCTCCCACTTGTCCTAGTTAACAAACTTCGGAGACCTAGACTCTGTAGGTGACCTTCAAACACTTTAGCCGTGAGTGCCTTTGTAAAAGGATCAGCAATGTTTTGCTCATAAGATATATGGGTTACTACAATGTCTCCATGATATACAATCTCCCGGATCAGATGGTATTTACGCTCAATATGCTTGCTGCACTTGTGGCTTCTTGGTTCTCTTGAATTTGTAGCTGCACCACTATTATCACAATATAGGGTGATAGTCAGATGCATATTTGGAACAACTTCCAAATTTGTCAAGAATTTTCTTAACCATACTGCTTTCTTTGCCTGTTCACATGTAGCTATGTATTCACCTTCCATTGTGGAGTCTGCAATATAGTTTTGCTTCACATTTCTCCATATTACTGCTCCTCCATTTAGAATGAACACTAATCCCGATGTAGATTTTCTTGCATCTTTATCGGTTTGAAAATCAGAGTCAATGTATTCAGTAAGGATCAAATCTTTAGTACCATTCACGAGCATATAGTTCCTCGTTCTCCTAAGATACTTGAGGATATTCTTAATGATAGTCCAATGATCATATCCAGGATTGGACTGATACCTACTGACTATCCCTACTGCGTAGCATATGTCAGGTCTAGTACATAACATTGCATACATCAGGCTCCCTACTGCAGAAGCATATGGAATGCGTCTCATATCCTCAACCTCTTGAGGTATCTTAGGACATTGATCCTTTGACAAATGAATTCCATATCTGTAAGGTAACAGACCTCTTTTGGAATTCTGCATCTTATACCTAGAAAACATTTTGTCTATATAAGTTTCTTGAGACATGGCTAGTATTTTGTTCTTGCAGTTTCGAATAATCTGAATCCCGAGAACATACTGCGCATTTCCTAAATCTTTCATTTGGAATTGAGCATCTAGCCATTGCTTGACGTCAGTAAGATATCCTACATCATTCCCAATGAGTAGAATATCATTGACATATAAAACTAAGAACGCTATAGTAGAATTGACGATCTTCTTGTAAACACAAGGCTCGTCAACATTCTGTACAAAGCCATAAGATTTTATCGCAATATCAAATCTTATTTCCAAGATCTAAAAGCTTGTTTCAACTAATAAATAGATTTTTGAAGCTTACAAACCTTTTGTTTTTTACCCTGTGCAATAAACCCCTCTGGTTGAGCCATATAAATTCTCCCCTCAAGATCGCTGTTTAGAAAAGTTGTCTTGACATCCATCATCCAAATTTCATAGTCATAAAAGGTGGCAATGGATAAGAGTATTCTAATCAACTTAAGCATGGCAACAGGAGAGAAAGTTTCTTCATAGTCCACTCCCTCTCTCTCGGTATAACCCTTTTGCCACAAGTCGAGCCTTAAAAGTCTGTACTTTACATCATTTAGTTGATCTACAAGTTTCCAGATAGAATTGAAGTACATAGACTCCATTTCGAGGTCTATGGCTTCAACCAACTGATCACAGTCTACATCTTTCATCACCTGTTTATAGATTGATAGATCCTCTATGCCGTCATCAGGTATAACGACTTGTGTTTCTATTAAACCCAAGTAACGGTCAGGCTGATGAACAACCCTCCCATTACGTCAAGGCATTCTCAACTCTTGGGAAGGATGTGACTGACCAGATATACTAGTTTTATCTACTACTTTGGTAAATGAACTAGCTCTATTTGTAGCGTCTTTGGAAATTTCATTCAATACTAGTCTGCTGCGAGGTTGATGACTTCTTATGTGGTCTTCCTCTAAGAATGTGGCATTTGACGATACAAATACCTTATTCTCTTCAGGATCGCAAAATAGACCACCTTTTGTTTCTTTTGGATAACCTACAAATAAGCATATTTTTTAACGACGTTCTAATTTTTTAGGATTTTGCACCAACGCGTGTGCCGGGCATCCCCAAATCCTAAAGTGACGTAAAGACACTTTACGCCCTTTCCATAGCTCATATGGTGTTTCTGAAACACTTTTAGAGGAAAAATTATTCAAAATATAGACACCAGTCTCTAATGCATGTCCCTAAAAGGAATCAGGTAACTTAGCAAAGCTCATCATTAAGCGAACCATGTCCAACAAGGTTCTACTAACAGATCTTGGTCACTGCATCAGCTTGATGTCAAAAAGGCCTTTCTTCATGGAGACCTCCTCTTTTAGATACACCGTTTTGCTGTGGCATATTAGGTGCAGAGAGTTGTGACTTGATTCCGTGTTTTATCATATAGTCCTAGAATCTTAAATCCATGTATTCCCCACCTCGATATAATTGTAGTGTCTTAATTGTTTTACCTAACTGGTTCTCAACCTCAGCCTTATATTCTTTGAACTTTTCAAAAGAATCAGACTTGTGATGCATTAGGTAAATATGACCATACCTTGAATAATCATCAATATACCCGCCTCGAGCTTTGACATTCATCGGTCCACAGAGGTCCGAATGTACGAGCTCTAAGGGTATTGTGGCGTTGAGACCTTTTCCAGTAAAAGATCTCTTAGTCATTTTTCCCTCAAGACAAGACTCACATGGAGGTCAAAAATTGTCTTCTAACTGATTAAGGAGTCCATTCTTAACCAATCTCTCAATCCTATTGAGATTTATGTGACCAAGTCTTAAGTGCCATAGATAGGCATTAGAAGAAACTTTTTGTGTTTTATTCTGAGTTTTGACTATTCTAAACATCTCAGTATTTAAGACAAATTTTGCTTTAATTGATCTTAACTTATATAAGTTTTTTTCAAGTATAGCAGAACAAATTTGAATACCTTTTCTGAAAATGAATGCTTCATTAACTTCAAAAGATATTTTATACATTTGTTCCAATATACATGTGATAGATATTAAACTCCGTCTCATTTTAGGAGCATACAAAACATCTTTAAGTATGATATATCTATTGTTGAAAAACAACTTCAAGTCTCCCACTGCTTCGACCGAGACAACCTCTTCTGTTCTAACCTTGAGCGTGATCTCACCTTCTTCAAGCTTTTTCTAGGAAGTAGTTTCCTGAAAAGAGAAGCGAATATGATTAGTGGCTCCTGAATCTAATATCCAGGTTGAGGTATCATACTCCACTAAACATGTTTCAGCAACTAGTAAATCATATTTACCTTATGCTTCTTTCGAGCTAGGGGCTTGAGGACATTCCTCAGTTAAGACAAATCTCAAGTCATCTATTACTAGTGTTGAAATCAGATTTGTTTTTCATGTTGAGTAATTATTCGTTGTTTAGTTTCTCGAAAGCTAAGAGTTGATCTAAAGAGCTAGTCATGCTGAAAAGAAAAACATATCCTTTTTAGTAAAAAAACATTAATTTTTTAAATCCAATCAAGTTTAGCAAAAAATCTAATAATGTATCCTTCATTATTATATTTTGCAACGATATTTCAACAGTTTAGAATAACCTTCACCGAGGGGTGATCGACTATTACTCTGTTGAACCAAGACTATCTTGACTAGATACTATCACCAGAATAACTCTTATTCCTATAGTAACTCAGTTATCGCTACTTTGGTCAAGAATTTACTAACAATTAGTAATTCTTGTAAGTATGACCCTCCATTTTTCAGACCTCAAAGATCAGAATCATTATGCTCCCAAAGTTGGAAAGACAAGAATGAAAACGAACCTAAGAGACCCTATCAATTTCTAGAGTTCGCAGACTTCCAAATCCTATAATACAACCCTCCGATTGGTAAGACCGCTCCAGGGCAGACATGCAGAGCATTATAGGAATCTCATGGTACTACCTAATGAAAGAGGCCGTAGGATGTGCTGACTTAATTCCTTCTCCCACTTACTGTGAACAACTTCCCCTATTCACCTTAGTATTAACTCATGCAAACACTCTCCGAATGGAGTCTACTCCCAGGGTGGCCCAAAGCCAAGCATGAATCTCACGGTGTGAACTCTTAGAGACGCTAGAGCTAAAAGATTACTTCTCTCCAGCTGAAGTGTTCTAGACGGTTAGGGTATAAAATAATTAGCGATACATTTCAGCTAACTAAACATATCCTAAGTCTAGATGATTCATTCGAGTATAACCTTAATCCTGAGCTAGTTGAAGATGAAAAACCCATTTTTCAATTTTTTGTAATTTTTCAATTTCCAAAAACTATTTTGATTCTAAAATCATATTTTATTTTTAAAATCAAATTTTATTAATCTTACAAATTAATTTCATAATTTAATTTTCTAATAAAATTAATAAATAATTATTCAAAAAATTTAAATAATTCTAATTAATTTAATATCCAATATTAAATTAATTTTTACACAAATTCATCTTCAGATATTTAAATAATATTTAAATATATTTTCTCCAATTCCGTTTGATTCTAATTTGAACGTTTCAAATTAACTTATCACGCTACTTTAGAGCTAATCCATTTTCGAGCTAGTAAGGGGACCTCATGGACCTACAAATCATGGGCTCCAATGATCCAAGATTAATCGGCTAGACTCATTAGACCGATCTAACCCTTATTCGTTAACTAATGGGTCACTCCACTAAAACCCATAGTTGAACTCCCCTCACTGTAGATATATTATGTCCACTCGATATAACCATGATTAGTAAGTTAACTCTTCACAGGTTGTTCGTAATAACGACTGGGTCAAATCTCTATTTTACCTCCAAAATTACCTCTTGTTCCCTCCCCACTGATCCCCTAATGAACAATTGTTTTGTGATTCAATCACAAAATCGAGTCCCTGAAAGGGCGGGATCCCTTGTTCAAGCCTAGAATTAACACTTAAAGGAATAACCTCTCTACTATCCTTAAAGCGGGTAGGAGTGAATTCCCTCTTGCACCCTATGTCCCCAGCTATCTATCCAGTCTTACCCTTGAAATGGCAGTCATATTGAGCCGGCATTGTCGAGCCAACCCTCACCTATGAAAATCTAAGAGCAATCCCAGATAAACAGGAGTTCATAGTTAGCTCAGGATTAAGGTCAAGTTACCTAGGTCATCACTTTGAAATAGTCAGTCTTAAACAGTAAACAACGTTATAAAGTAAGAGTGACTCATTTCGTGGTCCAATCTTGTACAAACTCTTTTGCACAAGGACACCCCCACTCCTCATGTCCAACATGAACGAATTAGGATCACTTCATTTGTAGCACTTTACAATTCCTTGTAACAACTACAGAGCAGGTTGTATCCAATAGTGTTACCAGAATAAGGTACCTAACCTTATCCACGTACTATAGATCATTTTGACTATTTACTCAAACCTGATCTACCTTTATGTTTCCACATAAAGTTCAAGTACTCATCCAATAATCAAGAGACTTTTAGGCTTATTGGATTTCTATTCAAGAAATAGATCTATTCAATAACACCTTTATTGAATTTTCAGAATAAGCTTTATTGTTTACATACCATGAGTTTTAGGACATGAAACCCAACATCCAACTTGTATTGAGGAAGACTGCCATGCATCCAATAGCTATCCTGAGTTAGTTTGAAGCATGTATCATACTTGTTGAGTTGGTAAGCAAAGTATAGGGTCATAAAGGTATTCTAAAGTTAATTTAGCCCTAAAAATGGGATTCTAAAGTTATTTTAACTCAAGTACAGGCTTGAGATTTGAGGAAGAACTCGGAAAGCTAAGCAAAAACCTAGGGAAAAAAGCTACTGCAGGTTAAGAGTAAGTGACATGTTTTTTTTAAAAAGAATTAATGATTTCATGATGTAGGCTTATTACATGTTTTACTTAAGAGTTTTCTCTAGTATGATATTCTTAAAGTTAAATGAGTTTTATGTATGCTTTTCTTATAATACTTCTTAAGCATACTTGAGTATCAATGCTCGGAAGCATATTTTACAAAGCATTCCTTGAATTGAGTTATGCCTTAGTAATTCTATATTTATGATGTTTATGCTACTGGAATGCTTAATGTTTAAGATTGAGTACTTAAATAAATTTGAGGTTCTATGATGTTTTAATGAGGAAACTCGATACTGAAGGACTAAGAGAAGGTATCTGGATCAGTTATTGAGGAATGTCGATACTGAAGGACTATTAGAAGGTATTTGGGTCCCTTGATACCTAAGGTATGAAGGTACTAGGGTATAACCACGTTGACATAGGTATTATCAACGCTGATTGTATTGAAATTACTCTACATCAGTTAAGAATTATTATTCAATGTTGGTTGTGTTGAGATTACTCCACAGCCACTATGGATTTCGACGTTGAGCGATTGAGTAGAAGGGCTCTCCCTCAACTAAGGCTAGATAATGATATTAATCAAATGTTTTTAGGATTTATAATGTTTTTCTAAAATGTTATATTTGATGTTCAAATTTGAAACCCTAAATTTCATTAAATTGATACTTGAATGCGATGTTGTTTAGGAAACATGTTTTAAAATGTCACTCATTGAGCTTCTTGAAGCTCATTCTTTCCTTTTATATTTTTCCCTCTCAGGTAGCGGTTATTGAGGAATTCCAAGGTGTTACTAAGGTCACGGTCTGCCACACTACGACTACACTTTCGGACTTAAGTCTGCTACTATGAATTCTAGTAATTAAGAATCTGGAGTTGTATAAACATTACATTGATTTGTAATAAAATAAGTTTAGCCAAGTGTTGTTGTTGTAGTATTTACTTAGCTCTGAGTTTAGTGAGCAAAACAGGTAAGAGTGGCTATAGATATCACAAAAAGGTGGTATCTGTTGTCCTCACGCCTTCTCTTAGGTTCGAGAAGTGAGCTCGGTTGGGGGTGTGACACAAGGACTAGGAATTTCAAGCCTTGTTTTAACATGTGAGCGTTTTCTAGAGGAAGTGGAGGAGGAAAGCAACAGAGACAGAACCAAAGGAGGTTTAACCAGCTAGCCGGTTCATCTCAGTCAGAACATGCTAGTGACTCAATCGCCAATTCTGCTAGGAAACCCCCTGGTTCGAACTTGTAAGAACCATTTAGAATCTTGTTATGATGGTAGAAATGTATATTATCAGTGTGGTCAAGCTGGTCATTTCAAGAGGGAATGCCCTCAGTTAATTCAAGAGGTGCCAATTGAACAAAGAGTGACCTTCAAAATCAACCTAGAGTAGTTGAGACTGGTAGAGAAGGCACTAGTGTAGTTAAGAAAAAAGAGGTAGCTGGTAGACCTCGAGAACAAAGTAGGGTGTATGTTATGACTCATAAGGAGGCTGAAAAGGCACTCGATGTTATAATTGGTATGGTAACTCTTTGTAACCACCTTGCATATATATTGTTAGATTCTGGCGCCACTTATTCATTTATTTCCAGCATGTTTATATTGCATTTAGATAGGATGCAAGAGAACATGTCTGATGAGTTATTTATTTCCACTTTTATCAATGAGATAACAGTGGCAAAGAACTTTAATAGAGAATGTGAAATAGTGATTGAAGGACAAAGTATGCTAATTGATTTAATCCCTTTGGAATTACTTGAGTTTGATACTATTTTGGGCATCGACTTCCTAAGTAAATATCATGTCTGAGTAGATTGTTATAGAAAAGAGGTAGTGTTTAGATAACCTGAAGGAATTTAGATAGTATTTACAGGGAATAGAGGAATACTCCCTAGTAGTCTGATTTCAGAAATTAGGGCCAGGAAGTTGATGAGAAATTATTGTATGGTCTACCTAGCTCATGTAACAGTTTCACAAAATAGGAAACTGAGGCCAAAAGATATATCGGTGGTATGGGAGTTTATTGATGTACTCCCGGAGGAATTGTCAGACCTACCCCCTAATAAACAAATATAGTTTACAATTGATTTAATTCCTGGTACAACCCCTATTTCACAAGCCCGTACATGATATCACTAGTTGAGTTAAAAGAGTTGAAGGTTCAACTATAAGAACTAGTGGACATCGGTTATATTAGGCCCAATGGATCACCATGGAGAGCACCGATATTATTTGTCAAAAAGAAGGATGGTACTCTTTGGTTCTTCATTCACTATAGACAGTTGAATAAGGTCACAATCAGGAATAAGTATCCGTTAACTTGTATTGATGACCTATTTGATCAACTGAAAGGAGCCTTAGTATTCTCTAAGATAAACCTAAGATTAGGGTATCATCAGTTAAAGGTTAGAGAAGCTGACGTTTCTAAGACTACTTTTGTAGTTGCTATTTTTTTTTCTCTATATCTTTGATTAATAGAAGAATCAATATATGGTGAATATGATACAAGATTTTGATCAAGAAAATCGAAACACATTGAGTCAAATTACGAGCTAAGATGAATTTATAATTTGATGTGGATTTGTCTATGAGAAGTTAGCTTGAGTAAAAGGTGTTAAATGTGTTATAATGACCGTCATGTATCACGATTTGAATTGAAATAATTAAAATAGTGTGCTAAAATCTTGATTATAATTAGTTTTAAGTTTTTTCTTTTCTTGTTGCTTGAATTGCCCAAAAAGTAATTATAGTTGAATTAGAAATGCTTTCACTTATAAGAAAATTATGTCAACAAAGCCTAAAAGGTTTTTTTTTTTTTTTTTTCTTTTCCTTTTTAGGTTTTCAAGATTTTAAAAGATCCCTATTCTCACTAATGGTCAAGAAGAAAAACTAAGAATAGCATGGGAAAAAGTATACAATTCAACACATCCTCAAACTTTGGAATAACCTATTTCTCTTTTGACAATTTTAAAACTCACCAAAACCCTTAAATTTTAAATAGACCCACATGCATAACAGCCTGTTCAATTTCATGTACAATTTATTAAGATCAAGGAGAAAAGTTAACATTGATCTATGTATAGACCCTATATATTAACATATAATTACAAATCACATCCATTAGATTTGCTTCTTTTTCCAAATAAATAAATTAAAAAAAAAAAAACCAAAAAGATACCTCTCTATTTAGAATAGAGTTTGAACAACTTTCTTAGTTTATGCAATTTTGCAAAATCATATCTACCATTCTATCAATTAACTTCACATATACTTTTCAAATCTGAAAATCTTATTAATGAAAGTAGAGATTTACATTGATCTTTAACCTACCTTATGGAAATAACAATCAAGGATGTACTCAAAGCAAGTGTAGCTTAACTAATATGTAGTATGCATTATTAACAAGAGGTCTATGGTTCAAATTCTCCTACTTCTATTATAGTGAGAAAAAAAATTGTAGATGTGAGAAATAAGATTATCAATTCCTGAATTAACCACTGATCCATACTTCGAGTTTTTATACTATTGTCTCAAAAAATAAAGTTATCTTTTAATAGATGTTATCGTTATATTGAACTTTAGCTTTTAACTTTTAACAATTTTAGAGCTTTTTGTATTGATGACCCTTTCCCAATCTCTTAAATGATTAATAACCTACCCCTCACAAATGTACGGAATCTAACTTTATGCTTACATCAAAGTGCACTATTGTGTTTTATTATGTCTCGTTTTAAAGATGGTCATGTCTGTCGACCCTAACGCGATGGTCATGTTTATCATGATCTTCATTTTTCTTCACTCAACCGCAATGTTCATGGAAAAAGCACAATAAAATGTGAGAAAAATGAAAATAGCAATAAACATGACCATCACATTAGAACTACGATACACAACCATTTCTAACCTGATACGTTATAAAATACAGCAGTGTGCTCTGACTTAAGAATAAGATTAGATTTATATGCTGATAGGGGATGAACCAATAATCATAAAGGGACTCATGAAAAGGCCATCTGAAAAAAAAACAAAACAAAACCTCACAATTTTAGTACATTTTATATGTCAAATACTAGCTAGATATAATTAACATTTTGTCTTTTTCCAATCAATTGTAGGTCTAAATTTTCATTATTGTTTGCACCATTGTTGTTTTTGGTGTAATAATATTTTCGAGAAAAAGAAAAGGGTATGAATTGAAATTAATCAATTAACGTTATATAAAAAGAAGATATAAGAACTTGAATAATGGTGTGAGCTGTTATACATTACATCTATATTACCAACAATAATGGCTTGAACATACCACCTAATGGAGTAGACCGGTGGAGGAAGTGGTGGGGGATGGGGGGATTCTTCTTCACTTCTTTGTGTGAACAAACAAAATTACAATCCTTGAAATGTTCATTGCTTATTGGTACGTTGATTCAAATGGAGACAAAAATAAAAGAAAAAAGCTAAGGATTCTGAGAAGTTTTTCATTGAAGCATTTCTTCAAACATCTTGCCTGCATTGCGCAAACAAAACAAAGGGGTTAGGTTGGTCCGCGGTGCTGCCTTCACTTCGCTGCCGCCCGGCATTGCACGGCAGCTGCTGCTATGCATCCACATTTAGTGATATATTCGATGTTCATGCACCGTCCACACTAAGGCTTTTTCTTTCTTTTTCTATTGAGTGCGATGGGAGTTGAAATTTAATCAAATCAATTTTTAAGATTATCATGTAACACAATTTTTTTCCTCTAATAATTAATATTTGAAAAGACATTTTTATGGTCAAATTAGCATATGGATATTACCAATACTTTCTAAGAGATTTTGGCTTTGATTGTCTACACCAAGTAAGATATTATGTTCTTGACCAAATCCACAATCTTCATCCAATCAATGTATCTTATTTCGATGAATATCAATATTTGAGTACTTGAGTAATACTTAGTTGCAACCATTTTTTTCAGAGTTGTTCAATCATGACACGAAAAAGAAAGTTCAAGAAGAAAAAAAAACATAATTTTACCATGTGACACCATGTGATTGAACCATAGTTGGACATAAAATAATGGTTCGATCCCAACTAGCAGTCAAGTATTACTTTTATTCATTTAATTCGAATGTCATGATAACTTTTAGTGATGAAATTCTTAAAACATCAAGGACTCATTTACACTTATTTTTAGAGCACACTTCTCTAAACCTTAGGCCAAAATCGAAAATATGACAAATACGAAACTAATGTTTTGGAGGTCCCATACTTGGTCGTAACAGATTCAAAACATTCCAATACATATTACTTGACCTAATTAAATTATGGGTCATAGATTTAATCTTCTTTAGAACTATGACTTGCATACACATTAAATATCAACTCATGGATTATGAGTAACATTCCTTATTTTGTCGAAAGAGTAATTAAATTCACTTTGAATCACACAAGTTATTAACATTAATTTCATGACTATATAATGTAGGTTGGTTAAACAACCCTTCATATTAAATAATTTCACTCCTAACTTCAAATACCGTACATTATTAAATTAGAATTACAATCCTAAATACGGTCTTCTCCAAGTTACTAGTTCCTCATCAAACAAAAGAGATTGTTAGTAGTTCATCTCGAGTTTAAGTTTCAATCAAGAACCTTCTAGATACATATTATATATGGTTTTAATTTTCTTTCATGCATAGATTTATTCACAAATATTATTCTTGACTTATATTTTAAAAGGCTCATCATTATTGAGTAATTGTGACCATTAAGACATCAATATTTTTTTTTTACAATTAAAATGATGTTATAAAAGTCAATAAATAACAAAATTTAGAAGTATATGTAATAATTAGCTTAATTTAAAGAGTAGTTTCAACTACAAGTTGAAGAAATGGGAAATGTAAAGGTGTTGCAAGAACCGGCCTAATGCCTATAAATGATAAAGAAATTATTACTTTTTGTACATAGGCCTCAATATGTGGCTTCATCTTCTTGTTTTTGTTTTTTGTTTTTTGTTTTTTTTTTTTGTTTTTTTTTTTGTTTTTTGGGTTGAATTTTCCATTTTACCTACTTCATCATTATATTTAACTCTCAACATTAAATTCTAGTTAGTCTAAGCTATGGACTAAAAGATGTATTTGACATATCTAATTTGCTTATTGATTGGAAAGGTTTGACTAATTAGGTTGGATAAACGTGATTAAGGGAGCCAGATAATTCTTTAATACTTTTTTTATACTTATAGATCTATATCTAAAATTTAAAATGTTCTATTTTAATATTCCAAATTGTAATTAATTAAAATATTGATTCAACGTAGTTCTTAAAATTTGAGGTAGGAATTAATTTGTTAATGGCATGTAGAATAAAATTTGCGAGAATATAAGAAGAATAAGTTTGTCTCATTTGATCTTTGATGTTGTCTTACTATATTAGAACCCTTCATATAAAAAATACCTGGGAAAAAAAAATAATTAAACTTGGTTTAAGAAACGGAAAAAAATTTATGAATTTATCAATTACCAATTAAATTATAAAAATTAAGGTAATATTTGAAGTATGTTTGGTGCATAGTTTACCCTAAATAGTTTGACAACACCGCCAAAAGATGCTCTCCAATGCAGCGTGGTTAGCCAATATATGATGAAAAGAAGTTAATGGAGGGACAATTAGGGCGAGTTGATAATTATAGTTAGTAGTTAGGTGAGATAATTGACAATATTTTGGGTGCTGACTATTTTAATCTAAGTCATAGTAGTCTGTGTTCAGAATGCATACTATTTTAGTTTAATTTAATGAAAATGAGAGAGGATGGCATAAGAAATAATAAACACTAATGTAACAAAGAGGAATTTGAAATAATAATTTAGTAAACACTACTGTAATAAAGAGGAATTTGAAATAACAATACTATAGTTAACCATCATGGATTGACCTAGTGGTAAATAAGAGGTATCACCTTGATAAAGGGTTAAGAGGTCATGACTTTAATTCATGGTTGTCACATACCTAGGATTTAATATCTTATGAGTTTCTTTAATACCCAAATATTGTAGGGTTGAGCGGACGGGTTGTTCTATGAAATTAGTCGAGGTGCGCATAAACTAGTCTAGATATTTACAAATATATATAAAAAAATAATAATACTATAGTTAATTGTGTATTATAATAATTGGGAACACTATCTATTATAATTGGATGCCCAAATAGTGAGTGGGCTATAATAACTTACCCTACTCAACTGAAGTTCGGGCTCAAACAAACTTAATAATTTCCACTAAAGTTTCTATGCGAGTTAAAGTATTTATTACTATAACCAACATAAATTCAAATGTAATTATTCATGTATGACTCTTTTAAGTCCTTAATTAATCATACTATAATACATCAATTTTTAGTCTCATTATATAACGTCCGTTCATAATAGAGACTTACATTTCACCAAGATGACCATAGATAATATGACCTGAATCCTGAGTGAGTTGTGAACTCCTACCTATGAAGGCGGTCTTTTGATTTGTATAGGTGAGAGTGCCCAGATCGCCGACTCAACAAACCTACCATTTTGGGGATTCATTTGATTGGGGAGCTGAGAATATAGCTACACAAAAAGAAATTCACTCCTTCCCTAATGTCGAGGTAAGTAGATAAACAGCTCCTTTAAAGTCTGATTCTAGGGCTTGAACAATGTGGTGCCACACCCTCTCCTGGCCCAGGAGGGGTTTAATCATAGTTGGATTATGATTTATAGTTCATTAGAGATATCAGTCGTACTTAAAGGGTTAGATGTAACTATAGGGGCAAAATGGTAATTTTGGCCTAACTGTACTTACGAGCAATTTGTGAAGGGTCATCGTACTGTTAATTGGTTATATCCAATGAACACAGAAATATATCTATAATGCAAAGAATGCAACTGATGGTCTTTAGTAGAGTATACGTCAGTTAACGGATGGTGAATATTTTAATTAAAGAATTTAATTAATTATTCACGTACCGTTGGAGTTTCAAGCTATATGTCCATGAGGTCCCCTCGGTAGCTCAACAGAATTTATTGAGAATCAGTTTTTGAATTAACTTGAATTGTTCCAATTAATTGAGAGAATTAATTATATGTAATATAATTAAGTCAATATAATTATATGTGATATAATTACTATAATGTATTTGATATATAATAATATTAAGTATTTATGAGAGGAAATAAACTATAAGTTATATTGTATATGATACATTATTAAAACTATAGATTATATGTTATAATTGATATAACATATAGTTTAATATGTATTATATGATAAGGTAGTTATCATATGAATATATGTTAAATTATTTATTAAATTAATTAATTAATTAATGTAAATAATTTATTTTTTAGAAAATATTTTTTTGGGGAGGGAGTTGCAACTCCTTCCCCCATCTTTCTCTCTATAATGTAAGTGGAGCTACAGTTTGTTTTTTTTAGAGCGCTTTTTCTTTCTTCATGAAGATAACACAGGAGAGTTCTATGAGGAGTTATTGGTTTTTCTCTGCTCTCTCCTTGCTCTCTCAAATTTCTAGAATCCATTCCCTCACCAAAATAGTTAGAGCCCACAACTCCTAGGTTCTTATCCCGAGAATACTGAGGAAACCTAGTGCTGGTGTCTATTATGGATCTCGTTCTATTCGTGATCATTCTTGTAAGGGAATTACATGAAGATTTGATTCTTCAAGGATAATGGTTCCAAAACCCAACTTCATTTTTCTGTATTCTAGTCTAAGCATACTGTAAATTTATTAGATGCATAATTTTTGTTTATGTTTGCTGTAAATTTAATGTTCTGTGAAAATTTAGAAAATTGGGATGACTCGCTTCCACTTGAGGACCCTTAATTGGATCCTTCAATTGGTATCAGAGCCATTGATTTTGATCCCAATTTTTTTCTTAATTTTCCATAATTATTTTTACAATGTTGGTGGGTAAATCATTCTTTTTATTCATATGATGAATTCTATGTTGAATGGTTTGCATTAATGGATGTTTCGGGATTTGGCTGTATAGATTTTTCCCTACGGTTGGCTTATTAATGTGAAACTTTAGAATCTAAAATGGTGGGTTACACTTACAAGAAACGTTAAGCAAGTTTAATAATTTCTGTACAGAAAAATGGTGGCTGATAGTTATAGTAACAAGGAGTTGTTCTGTCTATTGGTTGAGATTGCCTCATTCCAGTGAAGGAGCACCTGATCACTCTATGGTGGCTTTTGTCCTACCTCACTGAAACATCCTTACAAAATAGATGTTACTTAGGGTACATTAGATTATTTTGCTAAAAATTGATTGGTTTATCTTAAGTGGTTTATTACAAATAGACTAATATAAATATTTTAGATGGTTTCAGCAAACTTATTTCAATATGACTTCCACAACGTTTAATTTACTCGCCACTGACAAATTAATGGGTGAAAATTACACTTCTTGAAAAAACACGATCAACACAATCCTAATCATCAATGACCTTCGTTTTGTCCTAATGGAGGACTGTCCTCCCATTCTAACTCTCAATACTGCTTAAAATGTTTGAGAATCATATGAGTGATGGACACGGATAAACGAGAAGGACCAAGCGTACATATTGGCAAGCCTTTCTAAAGTCTTGGCCAAGAAACATGAGCCCATACTCACGACTCGTGAGATTATGGAGTCCCCGAGGGTAATGTTCGGACAACCATCTGCAAAGCTTAGACACGATGCTCTTAAACAAATCTTCAATGCTCGTATGCAAGAAGGGACATCTATTCGAGAACATGTTCTCAACATGATGGTTCACTTCAACATGGTAGAGATGAATGAGTTCGTGATCGATGAAGCCAGTCAGGTTAGTTTCATTTTAGAATCTTTACCTGAAAGTTTCCTATAGTTTCGTAGCAATGTTGTTATGAATAGGATTGACTACAATCTGACCACCTTGCTCAACAAGCTACAGATTTTTCAGTCCTTAATGAAAACCAAGAAACAGAAGGGTGAAGCAAACGTTGCTTCATCCTTTAAGAAGTTCCACGGAGGTTCGACCTCTAAGACAAATTATGTGCCTTCTTCTTCTGGCACCAAAAAGTAGAAGAAGAAGAAAGGTGGAAAGGGAAAAGCTAACCCACCAGCTGCTGCCCAAAAGGGTAAGAAAGCCAAGGTTGTAAAGAAATTTTGTTTCCATTGCAACTAAGAGGGACATTGAAAGAGGAATTGTCCCAATTACTTGACAGAAAAGAAGAAAGACAAGCAAAGTAAATATGATTAGCTTGTTTTGGAAATCTGTTTAGTGGAGAACAATGAATCGACCTAGATAATTGATTCAGGCGCCACTAACTACATTTGTTCTTCATTTTAGGGAATTAGTTCCTGGCGGCAACTAGAAGCTGGGGAGATGACGATGTGGGTTGGAACTAGGCACGTCGTCTCAGCTGTGGCAGTCGGAGGTCTCTAGTTAACTTTATAGAATAAATATATTTTCCTAGAAAATGTATATGTAGTTCCTGGTTTGAAGAGGAATATAATTTCTCTAAAGTGTTTATTAGAACAAAGTTATTGTATAAATTTCTCTAAAAATAAAGTATTTATTTCAATAAATGGTGTCAATATTTATTCTGCTGTACTGGAAAACAATCTTTATTTGCTAAGATTGTTAGCAACAAAAGCCCTCCATAAAACTAAAATGTTTAAAACTGCGGTAACTCAAAATAAAAGACTTAGAATTTCTCTTAAAGAAAATGCACAACTTTGACACCTGAGATTAGAACACATCAATCTCAATAAGATTGAGAGGTTGGTGAAGAATGAACTTCTAAGCGAGTTAAAAGAAAATTCATTACCTGTGTGTGAGTCATGCCTTAAAGGAAAAATGACTAAAAGAACTTTTACTGGAAAAGGTTAGGACTAAAGAACCCTTAGAGCTAGTACATTCAAACCTCTGTGGTCCGATGAATGTAAAATCAAGAGCAAGGTTTGAAATTTTTATCACCTTTACTGATGATTATTCAAGATATGGATATGTTTATTTAATGCAACATAAGTCTGAATCCTTTGAAAAGTTCAAAGAGTTCAAGGCAGAAGTTGAAAATATATTAAATAAAACAATTAAGGCATTTCGATCTGATCGAAGTGGAGAGTTTTTGGATCTAACATTCCAGAACTATTTGATAGAGCACGGAATTGTAACCCAACTCTTAGCACCTTGTAAACCTCAGTAGAATGGTGTATCAGAAAGGAGAAATTGAACCCTGTTGAACATGGTTTGGTCTATGATGAGTTACGCTTCCTTATGTGATTCGTTTTGGGGTTTTGCAGTACAGACTGTAGCATATATTTTGAATTGTTTTCCATCCAAAATTGTTATGATGAACACCTTTGGAGTTTTGGAATGGTCATAAAGCTTGTTTACGTCATTTCAGAATCTGGGGTTGTCCAGCACATGTGCTTGAGGAAAATCCTAAGAAACTGGAATCTCGTTCAAAACTGTACCTATTTGTAGGATATCCCAAAATAATGAGAGGTGGTTACTTCTTCAGCCTTAAGGAAAATAAAGTGTTTATGTCGACAAATGCTTCTTTTCTGGAAGAATACCACATAAGAGAGCACAAGCCCCGTGGTAAATTTATGTTGAATGAACTTTCCAAGGAATCTACTGAACCTTCAAAAAGAGTTGTTGAAGAACCCAACACCTCAACAAGGGCTGTTGAAGTTAGATCATCTATTAGGTCAAATCCACCTCAAGTGTTAAAGAAGCCTCAACGCAGTGGGAGGGTTGCAAACCCACCTGTCCGTTACATGGTTTAACAGAAATCCTAGCTATGGTAGCTGACAAAGATGTTGAGAATTCATTGTCTTTCAAGAAGGCAATGAAGGATGTTGACAAAGATGAGTAGATCAAAGTTATGGATCTCAAAATGGAGTTGATGTACTTCAATACGGTTTGGAATCTTGTAGATCTACCTGATGAGGTTAAATCTATAGGTTGCAAATGAACTTACAAGAGAAAACGAGGTGTTGATGGGAAGGTGCAAGCCCACACACGATGTGCTAATGAGGGGTGATTGGTTTTTCTCTACACTCTTCTTGCTCTTGCAAATTTCTAAAATCTCTTCCCTCACCAAAACAGCCAGAGTCCACAACTTCTAGGTTCTCATTCTGAGAATATTGAGGAAATCTATGTGGATCTCATTTTGTTCGTGACCGTTCTTCGAAGGGCATTACGTTAAGATTTGATTCTTCAAAGGTAAGGGTTTCAAAACCTATCTTCCTTCTTTATTCTAGTGTAAGCATCCTGCAAATTCATTAGGTGCATAATTTTTGTTCCTGTTTGCTGTAAATTTAATGTTCTGTGAAATTTTGGAAAATTGGGATGATTCGCTTCCACTCAAGGATCCTTAATTGGATCCTTCATCTTTATGTATTTTTAACCATGTATTATCTCTATAATTGTATGGAAAATGATATACAAATATTATTTTATATGGTATAAGAGTAACTGGTCCAAGGAGGTCATGTGTTTAAACCCCTACAATGTAGTTCCACACCATTTAATATTGATTTTCACTTGTTGGGTTTCTTCATAGTTCAAGCCCACAAGTGAAGGGAGTATTAGATGATATAATTGAATTTGTCTTTACCCACTAATTATTTTATATGGTATTAGATGATCAGAGCCATAATTTTGACCTACTTGTCTCTTATCGTCCAAATATGTTTCATCGTCGGTCAAGTTTCATTGTCGATCGAACCTGCCTGCTTTCATCCAAGACCAAATCTACCATGTTTCCTTCGTTGACCACATCAAATTTGCGTTAGTTCAGATTGAGATCATCAGGCAGTGGAGATTAGTCTATTTCCTATGTTTCCTTCGTCGACTTGCTTTAGATCCGTTCTAGATTTGTGGTGACTTGTCCAGTTAAGAGAAGATACATCTGTTTCCTCCATTCCGCTTCCAATTCGCTATACTCTTTCAATCTGTCAGCCAACATCAGATGTGTTCCATATCCATTTCAGTCACGTTGATCAGTGGATCTGTTCGTTTTGCCTGTGCCGCTCCGATCAATTCGTTCAAATCTAAGACAGATCCGCCCAGATTTGGTCATTTGCAGCCATATTTCACTCAGATTCATCCCGTTCGTTTTGATCCATCTAAGATTTATTTGTTTGCAAGTCGAATTTTGCCCAATCATTCGTCGTGATTCATAAGCTCTCTGTTATTAAGATCCGTTAATGGTATAATCTTTTTATACAGTTTTGGAGAAGGAAGCTAATATTAATTATTAGCTAATATCTTGCCAATATTAATTACTAGTTCATATCTTCTCACTTTTTCATGGAGAAACTTGATGTATTTCGTCCTATTAGTACCATACTTGATGGGACTAATCATATCACCTGGGCCCATCAAGTAAGGAGTTTTTTTTTTTTTTTTCTATTGCAAGTTATGGCGAATTGTTACCAGAGATGTCACTAAACCTATCAAAAGCATTATGAAGGAAGATATTAAGTTTGTTTAACGACTAGAGGACTGGGATTGCAAAAATCACCAAATAATCACCTGGTTGGGTAACACTTCTATTCTTGCCATACATACTCAATTTGATGCATTTGATATTGCTAAAGTGCTTTAGGATTTTTTATCTACATATTTTCAAACCATTGTTCTAACTCACTATTATCAGTTACACTGAACTCTCGTTAATCTCAATCAGAAGGTTGGGAAATCTGTGAATGAATATCTTACTATTGGGGTTGATGCCCTAAATCTCGTAGGGTTTATAGTTTGTAAACATTATTGAACAAACTCTTTATGTATTTAATAAAATATTTGATATTTTATTCATTGTCTATAAAATATGTGATATTTTAGTTGCATTAACCACAAACCAATAAATTAACATCCAAGATTATCTTTCTAACTTAAACATGTATATAAAGACATACAGGTGGATCATGTTTAAGTGGTAACCTAAATGATCTGTAGTAGATGGACATGGCTGGGTACCTTATCCTGGTAATACTACGAGTATGACCCGCTTTGTAGGTGTTACAATTATTGTAAAGTGCAACAAATGATCTGATCCTGATCATTCATGTATAGACATACGAGTGAGGATATTCTATAAAAAAAGAGTTTGTATAAGACCAGTCCACGAAATGTTTAGTCTTATTATATAACACTGATCATAATAGAGACTTACATTTCATTAGGATGACCATAGGTAACATGACCTATATCCTCAGTGAGTTGTGAACTCCTGTCTATGAGAGGAGTCCTTTGATTTGTATGGATGAGAGTGGCCAGATCGCCGACTCAACAAGCCTACCATTTTGGGGATTCGTCTGATTGGAGAGTTGGGAACATAGCTACATAAGATGAAATTCACTCATTCTCCGAGACAGGGTAAGTAGATAAATTGCTCCCATATGGGCTCATTTCGGGTCTTGAACAATGTGCCACCACACCCTCTCCTGACCTGAGAGGGGTTTACTCATAGTGGGACTATGATATATTGTTCATTAGAGGGATCAGTGGTACTTAAGGAGTTAGATGTAACTATAGGGGCAAAATGATAATTTTGTCCAACTGCACTTACGAGCAATTTGTGAAAGGTCATCGTACTATTGATTGGTTATATCCAATGGAGATAGAAAAATATCTGTAGTGCGAAGAATGCAGCTATCGATCTTTAGTGAAGTGCCCGATAGTTAGCGGATGTTGAATAATGTAATTAAAGAGTTTAATTAATTATTCATATATCTTTAGAGCTTCAAGCTACAGGTCCATGAGGTCCCTTGGTAGCTCAATAAGATTTAGTTAAGAATAAGCTTTTGGAGTAATTTGAATTGTTCAAATTAATAGAGAGATTTAATTATATATGATATAATTAAATTTTTTCAATTATATGATATAATTGTCATAATATATTTGATACATTATAGCTTAATGGGAGGAAATAAATATTTGAATGAGATTCAAATATATTTTCTATGAATGAGATTCATAGTTGTTAAATTTAATATAAATGAGATTTATATTAAATGCTATAAAATAGAGAAAAGAAACTATAGTTTATATTGTATGTGATACAATATTAAAACTATAGGTTATATGTTATATTTGATATAACATATAATTTAATATAAATATAATATGATAAGTTAGTTATCATATTTATATTTATATTATATTATTATTATTTGAATAATATGGAAGGGAGTTATAATAGTGGGTGATGGTTATTCTTTATGGTAAGAAGAATAAAAGAAAATCGTTTTCTTTTACGTCTTCAACATTGGTGTTAAACGGTTGAGAGAAAGTTTACAGAAGGATTATGTATCTTTGAGTGTTCTTGGTAAAAGCTCTCAATCTCCTTCTTCCTCCACCTTAAGCCTTTTCCCTCATAACCAAAATATTCAGACCACTCTTGTGTTCTCACCCTGAGAATATCAAGGTAACATTGTGGTGTTGTTCGAGTTTTGGTTCGAGAAAATCTTGAAGAAGGTCTTCAAGTTGTTCGTGACTATTCGAGAGAGAAACGCGAAGAAAGGTTCTTGAAAGATGAGGTTTCTTGAAACCCATTTTCGTTTAAAAGCATGTTGTAATTTAATTGTAAATGCATATCTAGTTGTATGTTTACTGTAAACTTTATATTCAATAATTTATAGAATTTAGTCGATCCATTGCCGCTCAAAGTTCTCCTCAGTTGAGTTCCTTCACTTACTACACTTCAGCCCATTTGCACACAGTTAGACCTGGCTAAAATCAATCTTGATCATCTGTAACTTATCAAAGTTCTTGTTGGACTCCGTGCAAAGTATGTTTTCGTTCGTGTTGTCTTGTTACATCACAGCTCTTTGCCGTCTCTTAATGCAACAATGCAAGAAATTTTGTTCGAAGAAAAAAGACTTGGCATAGTCTCCACCCTATCATCTGATGCGGTTCTTGCTACTACTCATTCCCATTCTGCAAATGAATCACTTTTCTGTAAATATTGTAAACTTCATGGTCATAAGTTTACTAATTATCCTACCATTGAGTGTAGATATTGCCATAAGCAAGGTCATATTTTAGACAACTGTCCTACTCAACCACCTTGCCCTCTAGGTTATTCTCCTAAATCAAAGAGCTCTTCAAAACTGGTTCCTCATCTATTGTTGCTACTACCACTTCCTCTAATGTCACCTCTCTTAGTCTCCAGATTAGTAATTTTCAAAATTTACTAAAAGAGGTGATCTCCTTCAATTTTCTTGCTCTTGTTGTCATACCAGGTACCTCTTGGTTCTTTGATTCTACTTGTTGTAATCATATGACCTCTAATATAGTATTGTTATCTTCCTCCACTCCTGTTAAAACTCTTCCCTTGATTCATTCTGTTCATGGTAATCGCATGTCTATCTCTCACAATGCCATTATTGACACATCTACCATAAATCTTTCTAATACTTATCATATTCCTAATATGATATTTAATCTTGCGTCTGTTGGCCAATTATGTGACCTCGGTTTAAACGTCTTTTTCTCTTTACATGGTTGTGAAGTTCAGGATCTGTAGACAAGATGGACGATTGGTACAAGTCGTAAGATGGAAAGATTATTTGAGCCGACATCTTTTTAACCATACATTCTTCCATTATTTATCCCGTTTCCATTGATATTAATATATATCAGCGGCATATTCGTCTTGATCATGCATCTTCTGACAAACTTCGTAATTTAATTTCTGCCAATACTTTGAATAATGTTTCCAAATCTAGTTCATTGGATTGTTGGCTTGGTAAACTTGCAAAACAACTTGCTTTAGCTTATTCCATCCATCATTATTTTGTGATATACCATTTGGCCTAATTTATTTTAACATTGGGGGTCCTGCTCCTACTACTATACTAAATAGTTATCAATATTCTGTTTTATTTATTGATGGCTGCTCCCATTTTACTTGGATATATTTTCTTGAAAGTCGGTTGTCTTTATCCTAAATTTACATTGATTTTGCTAATATGGTTCACACCTAATTTTCTCGATTCATCCAAATTCTTCGTATTGATAATACAATGGAGTATAAGGACACCCACCTCTTTTCTTTCCTCTCCCAATAGGAAACTCTTGTCTAGCGTTCATGCCCTCACACCTCTCGAAAAAATGGTAGGGCAGAATGAAAACATCGCCATATTTTGGATTCTGTTTGCGTTCAAATTCTCTTTGCATCCCGCCTTGAGAAGTTTTGGGTGAAGCTGTGCTCACATCTGTCTATGTCATCAATCATCTCCCTTCTTCTGCTATCTACAACTTATCTCCTTTTAAATGATTGTATGGTATTTCTCTCTCTTACTCTCATTTTAAATTCTTTGGGTGTGTCTGCTTTGTACTATTGCATCCTCATGAACATACCAAACTCGAACCTCATGCTCACCTATGTTGTTTTCTTGGTTATGGTATAGAACATAAATATTTTCTTTGTTGGGATCCTATCTCTAAACGATTATGTATCTCTCGCCATGTCACTTTTTGAGAACATCGTATGTTTTCTAATCTTTCTTCCTTTCATACCTCCCTATCTTACCCTCACCTATTCTTCATCGATCCCTTCGCTGATATGTTTACTGTTTCTGATCCTTTACCCAACCTTGAGTCTCTCACATTACCCGTCTCCGCGCTCAATTAGTTTACTTCTATCATTGTGCTCTCGAATTTACCATCTGCTCCTAGTGTAGAACTTGAACCTATACCTGTTTGTCGTTCCACCTGAGTAAGAGAACCTCCTCATCATCTGAAAGACTACTGCTATTTTTTCACTATCATGTCTTTAGTCGAACCTTCATCTTATCATGAGGCATGTACTAACCCTCTATGGTAGCAAGCAGTAAATAAGGAACTTCAAGCTTTAAAAGACTCATACTTGGAATTATGTTGACCTACCTCTTGGCAAGAAACCTATTGGCTGTAAATGGGTCTATAAAATGAACACCCCACTCTGATAGATCTATTGAGCATTATAAAGCTTGATTGGTGGCCAAAGGCTATTTTCAAGAGTACGGTATTGATTATGAGGAAAAATATGCTCTAGTTTCCCGTATGATGTCTATTTGCAGTCTTTTGGTCGTAGCAGCTGCTAAACAGTGACCCCTTCTTCAGATGGATGTTAAAAATGAAGAGATGAAAACTCTAAAACAATGGAAATCACATAACAAAACTCGTTATTCATTTAGGATTTCTGAAATACCCATACACTGGAAAATTCAGAAAAATTATGGAGACTAATAAAATTACAACATATTGTAAAATAGATCCTAGGTTAAGCATGCATTGAAATTACAAATAATAGGGATAGAAAATTTACCTATGTAGAAACCTTGATTGAATTTGCCAATTCTCCAATTGGCAATTGGATTGAATTCAACACCACCACAAGTCTATAATCCTATTCTTTGAGAGTTGAGGTGTGGTTTGTGGAAACCAGAAAATAATTGAGATTGAAGGAAAAATTGAGAGAAAGGAAATTACAAAACTCTTCTTTGTGCTGTGTCTTCTCTATGATAAAAGAATACATTGCTTTTTTATCAATAGAGAGAGAGGAACATAGGATCACCCGCGTTTCAGATAACTCCCATATGTGAGAATTATCTTTTTAATTAATTAATAATTGATTAAATATTATTTAATAAGTGATTTCATTTATATCATATATTGAAATATCTCTCACATAACCTATAGTTTTAATTCACTTAATTAAATTAAATTAAATAATTATTTAATTCTCCAATTAAACAGTTATCAAATTGAATATCAAATATTTAATTTAGCCTACATTTGAATCATATTCAATTTTATTTCTCTCATAACTATAGTTTTAATGTGCATCAAATACACATTAATTTTAACATATAGTTTTAATATGAATCCAATTCACACTAAATTAATATTTGAACTCCTTCAAATATTTAATTCTCCCATAAATTAATTTTGAATCATATCCAAAATCAAATTTACATTATAATGTATGTTTATACATTATATTATTTTCCTAAGTGAATTTGAACATTTCAAAATCAATTCAAGACATAGTTACCTCAATTCCCTTTATGAGCTAGGAAGGGGACCTTATGGACCTATAGAACAGAAGCTTCAACGAAATGAGATAATTGGCTAAACTCGTTAACCAAATTAATCAATATTCGTTAACCGTGGGTACACTTCATTACAGACCCACAACTGCACTCTTCTCACTGCGAATATATTTCCGTATCCACAGATATCGACCAATAACAACAAGTTAGTCCTTCACGAGTGTTCGTAACACTAGCTGGGACAAATTATCGTTTTACCCCTGGTTATCTTTGTATCCTTAAGTACCAGTGCTCCTCCACTGAACAACATATTTATGGTCCATCAACATTCGGTCAAATACATGCTAGATCATATCCATAGTATTACCAGGACAAAGTACCCAACCTTATCCCTATACTATATACCTTTGAGGTTGTATCTTGAACATTGATCCTTATATGTCTCCACATAAAGTTCAAGATTCATAAAACAGCTTAGGATATTAGTTTATTGGATTTAGGGTTATTAAGACAAGAAAGAGAATACAATACAATCAATAACACTTATTGAAATAACATTTATAACTCTTTATTGATGACGGTCAGTTATTTACATTTACGAGTTTTAAAGGATAAAACCTAACAAATAATGCATTTCTCAACGACACTCTATCTTAGAAAGAATATTTGAAGTCGCCATCTTGCACCTTTCCTCCACTTTAGAAAGTTTTTCTTCTTCGTCGTGCATTATATGGGTTAAAACAAGCTCCACGAACTTGGTTTTCCACTTTTAGTTCCACCATCACTCAACTCGGGTTCACCTCCAGCTCTCATGATCTTACACTTTTTATTCGTCAGACTCCGCGTGGCATCGTTCTTCTCCTTCTTTATGTTGATGACATTATTATTACAGGTGATTATCCTCAACCCATATTAGATCTACAATGTTATCTGGGTAAATACTTCAAAATGAAGGATTTGGGACCGCTCAGTTATTTTTTTTGGCTTTTAAGTCATATCCTACTCTAATGGATACTACTTGTGTTAAGTAAAATATGCTTATGATCTCTTGGCAAGATCTAGTATCACTAACTCTTTCACATTATCAACACCTTTGGATTCGATTGTCTGTTTGACTCCTTTTGATGGTGTTCTTCTTGAATATCCCACCCTTTATCAGTAGCTTGTTGCTAGTTTTATCTAATTGACTCGTCTAGATATTGTTATGCAGTCCATTTTGTCAGTAAATTAATGTCAGCTACTCGCACTATTTCACTGTTATGATTCACTTTCTCTGCTATATTAAAGGCACTATGGGTCATGGCTTTCAGTTCTCTTCACAGTCTTTCTTGGTTTTATCTAGATACTCTAATGTTGACTGGGTTGGCAATCCTACTAATAGATGATCCACCATAGGTTATTACTTTTATCTTGGTGATTCTCTCATTTCTTAGCGTAGTAAGGAACAAACTGTTGTGTCTCGTTCCAACATAGAGTTTGAATATCGTGCACTAGCTTATGCTATTTTAGAGGTGGTATGGATTCGTTGGCTCCTTGCCGATACGAGACCCCTCAACACTCTCCCACTATTCTTCATTTTGACAAACCAGTGCTATTCAGATTGCTCATAATGATGTTTTCATGAAAGAATGAAGCACATCGAGAATGACTATCATTTTGTTCAACATCATCTTCAAAGCTCCACCCTTCACCCACAATTCATATCCACTACGAGCAACCTGCTGACATCTTCACCAAAGCTCTATTTCCTACTCGCTCCTGTCAATTACATTGCAAATTGAAGTTGATCTCTACTCTACCATCTTGAGTTTGAGGGGGATGTTAATATAATTGTGTATTTTAGCTTAATTTTATGTTAAATAGAATATTTTATTGTTAGAATTTGTTGTCTATTTTTAGTTGTTTCTCTATGTATATTTAATCATGTATTATTTCTCTAATTGTGTGGAAAATAATATACAGAATATTATTTTATAGATAGGAAAGTTATCCAAGTAATTTATACAATTGTGCTCATCATTGCTCTATACTCTTGCCTCTGAGTTCGATGTTTCTACAATGAGTCTCTCCTTTGAAAACCATGATGTATGCGGCAGTTTGCTTTTTGGAAAATGTAGAAACAAGTTGTGCTTCATTGAGTTGCTTGACATTTTCATAAATTTGCATCATAAGAACCATATTAATGTCAATAGACTATTGTTTTGTAAAAGGGCATACCACAGTTAGTTGTTCATTTGATATACCTTGAAATTCACACTTGATTGCTTTAAGTTGTCGTTCCATAAATTGTTAGAGGTGTTTGTTGGCTTTTTGGTTCTTAATCTGAAATTAATTAATTTCAATTAATTAATTAATCAATGTTTTGATGATAACAAACTCAATTTTTAATTATTGAAAATCTTAGTGTTTTAATATGTCCATAGCGTAGAGCTCGGAACAACGATTCCAACACCTCTTGAATCACTCAAATCGGA